>NC_079191.1:390613599-390913599 GCF_029499605.1 Hyla sarda
GTAACTATGTAACTATATGTTGTACATCTTGACAAAACAGTAACCTTTCTAATATACTTAATAAAAAAAATCTTCTTTTTATAGAAATCATGGATTATAAAAAGACCACTAGGGGCCCCCTATACCATCCAGAGCCTGGTCCTATGTGGCCACAGCATCACCTTATTACTAGCTGAAGCAAAGGCAGGCACATTGTCCAGTAAGTGAGGGTAGGACTAGAACTCCTCTGTGCTCACCCCTGTCTAGTCTATCAGACTCCTGTCTGAATACAGAGAGGAAGGGGGTACAGAGCAGCCTGCAGTGATTGAATGTAGAGACTCAGCACAGCAGGAAGTGGATGCATAGAGAGTGAGGGCGGGGTCAGTGCTTGTCCCGAACACACCCATTCCTGAGCAGTGGATGTTAGAATGAGTGAGCAGCAGAACAGAGTGATTTGTGAGCTAAATACAGAAGTTAGACACATAAAGACATGTAAAGAATCTGCATGACCTAGTGAGTAACCTATAGAAGCATCAATTTTTTCTGTGAAGTGTCAGGTACGCTTTAGTCTTCAGATCCTTTGGACCCTTTCACTTTGCTTGTATAGACTATTGCCGTTTTTTTATTTATTTATTTATTTTTTTAAACATTTGTTAGAAATGAAAAAGTTGCCAGGATTCAGACATTAATGAAAGCAGAAGTATCTCTGACTAAAATAGACTTCACCCGTACTGTTCATATTAGGAAACCACAGTGCAGCTAAGTGCGGGGGACTGTATTTACAGTCCCAATTCTTCTACTTTTTTTTGTCCTGTCTGGATCTGATCACGTTGGTTGTGCTCGAATCGGCTCTCTCTGTATGGCAACCCACTTTCAAAGTGTACATGATATTAAAAAAATTGATACGTCATAGGAACATAAAACAAAACATTGTACAACCAAAAGAGCTATTATAAACATGGAGGTGCACGCTGCATCAGATGGTACGCTAGAAACCTCAATTTCTTCTATAGCAATTTAAAATACATAAATCTTGGTACTTTGTATGTCAGTGGTGATGTCATAGTGCCCTGGGATTTAGCGCACCTTGAGGTACATGAAGCGAGGAACATGCGGAACATGAGGCGAGCACAGGAGCTCCCTTTATGTGCAGCGGGCTAGGACCTCGCCAGTAAGAAGGGACATGAGGGATCATGTTGATGTCCATCATTCGTCCTACAGATACTGATCATGGCATCTAAAGGCAAAATGTAGGTACCGGTGGGTTCGTGTAGGCTCATTGGGCTCCCGCAATCCAATCACAGGGGTCCGATGAGAGCAAAAGACCACCAGAGGTTTTTCACTAGCCTCCAGAGCCGATAGTGCTGATATTACATAGCACTGAACAAAACATAACAAAAAAGACAATATTTGGTAAAGCCACGTGCAGGAATTGTCTGTAAAAAAATATTTTGATTCTTTGTCACAACATATGTCAGAAAAATAAAAAATAAAACAACCAAAACATTCCACCAAAAGAAAAATGGTATCAAAAAGTACAGTGCTGGCCACTGGGAAATGCGAGTGAGTACAAATAAAAATGTTTTAATATACAGGTATTCTGTTTCTGAGCCAATGTAAAGTCTTCTGAGTAGTAATATGTGGGATTTTATTCAAGTTAAGGCTGCACGATATATATCGCAAAAGCAATCGAAACGCGATTTTTGTGATAAAGCGATACAGCCCCCCGGTAGGCGGGGGCTGGCAAAACAAATTCAAATACTAAAAGTCAGTGTTTTCCCAACCAGGTTGGCTCCAGCTGTTTCAAAACTACAACTCCCAGCATGCCCGGACAGCCAAAGGCTGTCCGGGCATGCTGGGAGTTGTAGTTTCACAACAGCTGGAGCCACCCTGGTAGAGAGGCGCAGGGAGAAACAAAACAATAAAAAACTTATGCTCACCTACTCCCGGTCCCTGCAGATGCCTTTCCCCTCCGTGCGGACCATTCTCTTTTCAGCCAATCACTGGCCGCAGCAGTGTCACATGTCAAGCCAGTGATTAGCTGATGGGGAAAGGTCTTTTTCGGCTGGAAACGCACTAGGTTTCCCGGATTCGGGGGGAGATTTGAAAACCATGTGGGGAACCCAGTGTATTTGCACTGAAAAGCTACCTACCGGGGGTGGGGAAGAGAATGTGACGTGGGGGAGATGTGACCATGGGGGGAAAATGTGATGGGGGAGGGGTGACGTGGAAGAGATGTGATAGAGGGGGGGGGGGGGATGTGACGTGGGGGAGATGTGACCATGGGGGGAAAATGTGATGGGGGGGGGGTTGACGTGGGGGAGATGTGATAGAGGAGGGGGGGGATGTGACAGGGGGAGATGTGACCATGGGGGGAGAATGTGATGGGGGGGATTTTAAGTGAGGAGAATGTGACATGGGGAAGATGTGACGTGGGAGGGGGGGAATAGAAATTAAATGGGGGAAATGTGAAATGGGTAGTGGACATGAAATGGCTGGATAGATGTAAAATGGGGGAGATTGGACATGAAATGGGGGGATTTCACCATTTGTTTATTGTATCGCATCGTATATCGGAATTGCAATATTTAGGCCCATAATCGGAGTTTCCCCATATCGTGCAGCCCTATCTTCCATCTGCTTTCTCCTCTGATTGTTTTGTATACTAACCCGTATGTAGGTTCATTACTTACAGGTATACAGTATATGTGAGAATTTGCAGAAGTCTTATTTCTGTTTTGTAACCAGGATATCCATAAGGAGTTTATTCCTTCCATTGTTTTATCTTCTAGCTGTGAACGTCAGCTCCCAGGGGCTTCTTGCATTTTATTTATTTTTGCTTTAGGCTTCTTGGCTCAGAGAAGGCTGTCACCGCACCATCTGATATGACAGTAATGCTCTTTCTTAGTGCCGAATGCAGTATAAGGTCTGGGCTTCACTGGGACTTTCGTATTGCTACAAATTGATTTTAAAGGAGTAGTCCAGTGGGGAACAACTTATCCCCTATCCTAAGGATTGAGGATAAGTTTCAGATCATGGGGGGTCCGACCGCTGGGGCCCCACGCGATCTCCTGTATGGGGCCCCGACAGCCCCCGGGAAGGGGGTGTGTTGACCATCGCACAAAGCGGCGGCTGACACGCCCCTCAATGCAACTCCATGGCAGAGCCGGAGCGCTGCCTTTGGCAATCTCCGGCTCTGCCATAGCGATGTATTGAGAGGGCCACCGCTTCGTGCGGAGAGATACAGAGAGATCGCAGGGGGCCCCAGGGGTCGGACCCCCTGCGATCCATAAAATAGGAGATACGTTTTTCACCACTGGACTACCCCTTTAACTATCAAGCTTCAGCTGCATAGTTAATAGTATACTACTCAATAGTTAAGTAAAACTTACATCTGGTTCTCTTGCACTAGACCCAATACACGGATTAAAATGATCACTTACCCAGATCAGTGCTGCCATTTCGGAGATACAATCTGTAGTTGTCTTGGTTGCTACTCTGGAAATGTAAACAAGACAAGATCACTACCCAGGGATCAATAATACCTTTTCTTTATATCCCCACCCTAAAACTTTTATTTGTGTTTTGGAAACAGTACTGGAATAACAAAAAACACCAGTGTCGCCAGTCACTGATCGCTATGTAATATCACTGTATTTGCTATCACTTATGCTCATGGCCCATAGACATAGAAAATGTACTTCTACATCATATATCATTGTTTTTGGCTGCAGTCCAAACAACTGATGATAAAAATAAACCAGCAACACAGGCTTATTAAAAGCTCAGGCACATAGCCCCCCATGAAAAAAATTCTATATATACATATATATAGTTTGAATGTTAAAAAATATATACATTATTTTTTTCCTTTTTCTTTTTCCATTAAAGGGGTATTCCAGGAATGTTTTTTATCTGTCTGTGCTACAGGGACTATAAAGTTAGTGTAGTTCATAATATAGTGTCTGTATCTGTGTGTGATGCTGGTCTCGCAATTCTCATGTGATTTTTTGCCCTGATGTTTATTTTTTACAGCATACAATGAGTGTCATCTGAGGTTTTCCCAGGTTGCAGTGCGGCCTGAGACATTACATCCCATGGCAGGTGGTGAAAGGGAGCATTTCTGTGCTTCAATGGGTAGAGCGACTGCTGGGTGGGGGTGAAGAGATTATTCTGCAAGGAATTTCAGTTTTGCAGGGTGGAGGCACCCTGGTTAGAAAACACTGGTCTATTAAATTGAAGGTAGCACATGTGTGTTTCACTGGGTGGGGTGGTTGATGAGTGGAAGGGAGAAAAGTGATCTTACACTTACAAACAAAGAATTATGGGACTTGTAGTTGAAGGGAGGAAACTCCAATAGGAATTAGCCAGTTCACAAAATTCTATCACCTTTTGGTGGATAACCCCTTTACATTTTAATATTGCTTTAATGCATTTGCTATTTTTTGGGGGGGACAATTATGAAAAATGACTTTTCTATTTGTATGTCAAAAAGGCACAAATATTTGTTTCATAACTTTAAAATTAAAAAAGTTATATCCATTTAACCAATACATACCGTATATACTCGAGTATAAGCCGACCCGAGTATAAGCCGAGACCCCTAATTTCAACCCAAAATCCCAGGAAAAGTTATTGACTCGAGTATAAGCCTAGGGTGGGAAATACATCATCCCCCCCTGTCATCATCCAGACCCGTCATTAACATCCTCATCATCATCACCGCCTGTCATCATCCAGACCCTCATCATCATCACCTGTCATCATCCCCTTGTCATCATCCCACACATCCCCCCTACATCATCCCCTTGTCATCATCCCCACCCCCCTTCATCATCCCCTTGTAATCATCCCACACCCCCCCTTCATCATCCCCTTGTCATCATCCCCACCCCCCTTCATCATCCCACACCCCCCCTTCATCATCCTATTGTCATCATCCCACACCCCCCCTTCATCATCCTCTTGTCATCATCCGCCCTCAGTGGTCTTCAACCTGCGGACCTCCAGAGGTTTCAAAACTACAACTCCCAGCAAGCCCGGGCAGCCATCGGCTGTCCGGGCTTGCTGGGAGTTGTAGTTTTGAAACCTCCGGAGGTCCGCAGGTTGAAGACCACTGCGGCCTTCGACATCATCCAGCCCCCTCTCACCCCCCTTTAGTTCTGTACAGTACTCACCTCCGCTCGGCGCTGGTCCGGTGCTGCAGGGCTGTCTGGTGAGTAGGTCGTCCGGTGGGATAGTGGTTCAGGGCTGCTATCTTCACCGGGGGCGCCTCTTCTCCGCGCTTCGGGCCCAGAATAGAGGCGTTGCCTTGACAATGACGCAGAAGTACGTTGGCAATGAACGTACCTCTGCGTCGTTGTCAAGGCAACGTGACTATTCTGGGGCCGGGCCCGAAGCGCTTAGAAGAGGCCTCCCCGGTGAAGATAGCAGCCCGGAACCACTATCCCACCGGACCACCTCCTCTCCGGACAGTCCTGCAGCACCGCACCAGCGCCGAGCGGAGGTGAGTACTGTACAGAACTAAAGGGGGTGAGAGGGGGCTGGATGATGTCGAAGGCCGCAGTGGTCTTCAACCTGCGGACCTCCGGAGGTTTCAAAACTACAACTCCCAGCAAGCCCGGACAACCGATGGCTGCCCGGGCTTGCTGGGAGTTGTAGTTTTGAAACCTCTGGAGGTCCGCAGGTTGGAGACCACTGCGGGTGGAGAGTTCACTCGAGTATAAGCCGAGGGGGGTGTTTTCAGCACGAAAAATCGTGCTCAAAAACTCGGCTTATACTCGAGTATATACGGTACATACATTTGTGTACTTACTAGTCGTCAGCTTGTGAATAACACCACAGATCTTGGCTACAAAGCAACTTTAACTTTTTCCGCACTACTTATTAATTTTAACTATTAAGCTACACGTATAGTACACGGTACACACTGAGCTCTATGCAGACTGTCATTCAATAGTTAAAATCATTTAGTAGCGCTACAAAAAGTTGTTGTGTAGTACGAGAGTGTGCAATTGACATTGTGACAGTCTTTGTGTAGTGCTTTGTGGTTACTGTAGGTGGCAGCATTCTACTATCTACTATCATATCCAATAGCTTAGAAACAACACATTCAGGATATGTATCTGTCACAATGATTTGTCATCACTTAGTAATCTACTTGTCGGCTGTGATAATGACTCGGTAACAGGTTTGTATAGACCCGCCTAATTCTCTCTCTTTTATCTTGTATTCAGTATTCAGGAGGAGCGTTGATATTGGTGCTGGCAATACAACATACTGTATCTTCTGTATGCTGACCACTAGAGATGAGCGAACTTACAGTAAATTCGATTTGTCACGAACTTCTCGGTTCGGCAGTTGATGACTTTTCCTGCGTAAATTAGTTCTGCCTTCAGGTACTCCGGTGGGCTGGAAAAGGTGGATACATTCCTAGGAAAGAGTCTCCCTGAGCCCACCGGAGCACCGGAAAGCTGAACTAATTTATGCAGGAAAAGTCATCAACTGCCGAGCCGAGAAGTTCGTGACGAATCGAATTTACTGTAAGTTCGCTCATCTCTACTGACCACTATCATGAGTAGACCAATCTGCTTTTTCCCTCGAAACATCATCATGTCTTTCAGTGCGCGGTCTGTCTTCTAATGCTCATCCCTATTCAAGTCATTTTAATCATTTTAATTTCTCTGTAACAACAATTCACAGTTGAAAGTTGTATAAAATTATGTTTTTCTGGTTAATTTTCTTAGCAAGGTCCCCCAAAAATATTCAAGATAGCTGAGTTTTACACATACCAGTGACCAGTGCATGTCCATAATGCATAAATCTAAACTGACGACATAACACGCTAATAATGCCCCTCTTTGTAACCCCCAAAAAGTGTCCCACACAGAAATAGAGCCCCCTTAGTTCAGTGGTAACTTCAAGTTACAATATGAATTGGTTCCAGGGTGAACATTGTATGTTGTAACCATTGTATCTTGAGACCATAACCCTATGGAAAACTAGTATTTGGTTCCAGTCTTCAAAATGTAATCCAAAATAAGAAAAATGGACATTACCCCCCCCCCCCCCCTCCTTGAGTGCCCTCAAACTGTAATAATGTTCCTCCATATAGATGTAGTGTTCTTTTTTGGCCACTAAGAGTACATGTATATATATATATATATATATATATATATATATATATATATATATGTAGGAAGGTACAGTAGTATTCCCCATTGTTACGCCGAGCGCTCCGGGTCCCCGCTCCTCCCCGGAGCGCTCGCTTCCCTCTCGCTACCGCAGCGCTCCGGGCAGCTCCACTGACCCGGTGCGCTGCGATACCGTCTCCAGCCGGGATGCGATTCGCGATGCGGGTGGCGCCCGCTCGCGATGCGCATCCCGGCTCCTGTACCTGACTCGCTCTCCGTCTGTCCTGTCCCGGCGCGCGCGGCCCCGCTCCCTAGGGCGCGCGCGCGCCGGGTCTCTGCGATTTAAAGGGCCACTGCGCCGCTGATTGGCGCAGTGGTTCCAATTAGTGTCTTCACCTGTGCACTCCCTATTTGTACCTCACTTCCCCTTCACTCCCTCGCCGGATCTTGTTGCCATTGTGCCAGTGAAAGCGTTTCCTTGTGTGTTCCTAGCCTGTGTTCCAGACCTCCTGCCGTTGCCCCCGACTACGATCCTTGCTGCCTGCCCCGACCTTCTGCTACGTCCGACCTTGCTTCTGTCTACTCCCTTGTACCGCGCCTATCTTCAGCAGTCAGAGAGGTTGAGCCGTTGCTAGTGGATACGACCTGGTCACTACCGCCGCAGCAAGACCATCCCGCTTTGCGGCGGGCTCTGGTGAATACCAGTAGTGACTTAGAACCGATCCACTAGCACGGTCCACGCCAATCCCTCTCTGGCACAGAGGATCCACTACCTGCCAGCCGGTATCGTGACAGTAGATCCGGCCATGGATCCCGCTGAAGTTCCTCTGCCAGTTGTCGCCGACCTCACCACGGTGGTCGCCCAGCAGTCACAACAGATAGCGCAACAAGGCCAACAGCTGTCTCAACTGACCGTGATGCTACAGCAGCTACTACCACAGCTTCAACAATCATCTCCTCCGCCAGCTCCTGCACCTCCTCCGCAGCGAGTGGCCGCTTCTGGTCTACGACTATCCTTGCCGGATAAATTTGATGGGGACTCTAAATTCTGCCGTGGCTTTCTTTCCCAATGTTCCCTACACTTGGAGATGATGTCGGACCAGTTTCCTACTGAAAGGTCTAAGGTGGCTTTCGTAGTCAGCCTTCTGTCTGGAAAAGCTCTGTCATGGGCCACACCGCTCTGGGACCGCAATGATCCCGTCACTGCCTCTATACACTCCTTCTTCTCGGAAATTCGAAGTGTCTTTGAGGAACCTGCCCGAGCCTCTTCTGCTGAGACTGCCCTGTTGAACCTGGTCCAGGGTAATTCTTCCGTTGGCGAGTACGCCGTACAATTCCGTACTCTTGCTTCAGAATTATCCTGGAATAATGAGGCCCTCTGCGCGACCTTTAAAAAAGGCCTATCCAGCAACATTAAAGATGTTCTGGCCGCACGAGAAATCCCTGCTAACCTACATGAACTCATTCATCTTGCCACTCGCATTGACATGCGTTTTTCCGAAAGGCGTCAGGAGCTCCGCCAGGATATGGACTTTGTTCGCACAAGGTGTTTTTTCTCCCCGGCTCCTCTCTCCTCTGGTCCCCTGCAATCCGTTCCTGTGCCTCCCGCCGTGGAGGCTATGCAGGTCGACCGGTCTCGCCTGACACCTCAAGAGAGGACACGACGCCGCATGGAGAATCTCTGCCTGTACTGTGCCAGTACCGAACACTTCCTGAAGGATTGTCCTATCCGTCCTCCCCGCCTGGAAAGACGTACGCTGACTCCGCACAAAGGTGAGACAGTCCTTGACGTCTACTCTGCTTCTCCACGTCTTACTGTGCCTGTGCGGATATCTGCCTCTGCCTTCTCCTTCTCTACTATGGCCTTCTTGGATTCCGGATCTGCAGGAAATTTTATTTTGGCCTCTCTCGTCAACAGGTTCAACATCCCAGTGACCAGTCTCGCCAGACCCCTCTACATCAATTGTGTAAACAATGAAAGATTGGACTGTACCATACGTTCCCGCACGGAGCCCCTTCTAATGTGCATCGGACCTCATCACGAGAAGATTGAATTTTTGGTCCTCCCCAATTGCACTTCCGAAATTCTTCTTGGACTACCCTGGCTCCAACTCCATTCCCCAACCCTGGATTGGTCCACTGGGGAGATCAAGAGTTGGGGGCCCTCTTGTTTCAAGGACTGCCTAAAACCGGTTCCCAGTACCCCTTGCCGTGACTCTGTGGTTCCCCCTGTAACCGGTCTCCCTAAGGCCTATATGGACTTTGCGGATGTTTTTTGCAAAAAACAAGCTGAGACTCTACCTCCTCACAGGCCTTATGATTGTCCTATTGACCTCCTCCCGGGCACTACTCCACCCCGGGGCAGAATTTATCCTCTGTCCGCCCCAGAGACTCTTGCTATGTCGGAGTACATCCAGGAAAATTTAAAAAAAGGCTTTATCCGTAAATCCTCCTCTCCTGCCGGAGCCGGATTTTTCTTTGTGTCCAAAAAAGAATGCTCTCTACGTCCTTGCATTGACTACCGCGGTCTTAATAAAATCACGATAAAGAACCGCTACCCCCTACCCCTCATCTCTGAACTCTTTGATCGCCTCCAAGGTGCCCACATCTTTACTAAACTGGACTTAAGAGGTGCTTATAATCTCATCCGCAGCAGAGAGGGGGATGAATGGAAAACGGCATTTAACACTAGAGATGGACACTTTGAGTATCTGGTCATGCCCTTTGGCCTGTGCAACGCCCCTGCCGTCTTCCAAGACTTTGTTAATGAAATTTTTCGTGATCTCTTATACTCCTGTGTTGTTGTATATCTGGACGATATCCTGATTTTTTCTGCCAATCTAGAAGAACACCGCCAGCATGTCCGTATGGTTCTTCAGAGACTTCGTGACAATCAACTTTATGCCAAGATAGAGAAATGTCTGTTTGAATGCCAATCTCTTCCTTTCCTAGGATACTTGGTCTCTGGCCAGGGACTACAAATGGATCCAGACAAACTCTCTGCCGTCTTAGATTGGCCACGCCCCTCCGGACTCCGTGCTATCCAACGTTTTTTGGGGTTCGCCAATTATTACAGGCAATTTATTCCACATTTTTCTACCGTTGTGGCCCCTATCGTGGCTTTAACCAAAAAAAATGCCAATCCCAAGTCTTGGCCTCCTCAAGCGGAAGACGCCTTTAAACGGCTCAAGTCTGCCTTTTCTTCGGCTCCCGTGCTCTCCAGACCTGACCCATCTAAACCCTTCCTATTGGAGGTTGATGCCTCCTCTGTAGGAGCTGGAGCTGTCCTTCTACAAAAAAATTCTTCCGGGCATGCTGTTACTTGTGGTTTTTTTTCTAGGACCTTCTCTCCGGCGGAGAGGAACTACTCCATCGGGGATCGAGAGCTTCTAGCCATTAAATTAGCACTTGAGGAATGGAGGCATCTGCTGGAGGGATCAAGATTTCCAGTTATTATTTACACCGATCACAAGAACCTCTCCTATCTCCAGTCTGCCCAACGGCTGAATCCTCGCCAGGCCAGGTGGTCTCTGTTCTTTGCCCGATTTAATTTTGAAATTCACTTTCGGCCTGCCGATAAGAACATTAGGGCCGATGCTCTCTCTCGTTCCTCGGATGCCTCGGAGGTTGAACTCTCTCCGCAACACATCATTCCTCCTGACTGCCTGATTTCCACTTCTCCAGCCTCCATCAGGCAAACTCCTCCAGGAAAGACCTTCGTCTCTCCACGCCAACGCCTCGGAATCCTCAAATGGGGTCACTCCTCCCATCTCGCAGGTCATGCAGGCATCAAGAAATCTGTGCAACTCATCTCTCGCTTCTATTGGTGGCCGACTCTGGAGACGGATGTCGTGGACTTTGTGCGAGCCTGCACTGTCTGTGCCCGGGATAAGACTCCTCGCCAGAAGCCCGCTGGTTTTCTTCATCCTCTGCCGGTCCCCGAACAGCCTTGGTCTCTGATTGGTATGGATTTTATTACAGACCTACCCCCATCCCGTGGCAACACTGTTGTTTGGGTGGTCGTTGATCGATTCTCCAAAATGGCACATTTCATCCCTCTTCCTGGTCTTCCTTCAGCGCCTCAGTTGGCTAAACAATTTTTTGTACACATTTTTCGTCTTCACGGGTTGCCCACACAGATAGTCTCGGATAGAGGCGTCCAATTCGTGTCAAAATTCTGGAGGGCTCTCTGTAAACAACTCAAGATTAAATTAAACTTTTCTTCTGCATATCATCCTCAATCCAATGGACAAGTAGAAAGAATTAACCAGGTTTTGGGTAATTATTTACGACATTTTGTTTCCTCCCGCCAGGATGATTGGGCAGATCTTCTACCATGGGCCAAATTCTCGTATAACTTTAGAGTCTCTGAGTCTTCCTCCAAATCCCCATTTTTCGTGGTGTACGGCCGTCACCCTCTTCCCCCCCTCCCTACTCCCTTGCCCTCTGGTTTGCCCGCTGTAGATGAAGTGACCCGTGATCTTTCCACCATATGGAAAGAGACCCAAAATTCTCTTTTACAGGCTTCATCTCGCATGAAAAAGTTTGCCGATAAGAAAAGAAGAGCTCCCCCCATTTTTGCTCCCGGAGACAAGGTATGGCTCTCCGCTAAATATGTCCGCTTTCGTGTCCCCAGTTACAAACTGGGTCCACGCTATCTTGGTCCTTTCAAAGTCTTGTGCCAAATTAATCCTGTCTCTTACAAACTTCTTCTTCCTCCTTCTCTCCGTATTCCTAATGCCTTTCATGTCTCTCTTCTTAAACCACTCATCATCAACCGTTTCTCTCCCAAGTTAGTTTCTCCCACTCCTGTCTCCGGTTCTTCTGACGTCTTCTCAGTGAAAGAGATACTGGCCTCCAAGACGGTCAGAGGAAAAAGGTTCTTTTTGGTGGATTGGGAGGGCTGTGGACCTGAAGAGAGATCCTGGGAACCTGAGGACAACATCCTAGACAAAAGTCTGCTCCTCAGGTTCTCAGGCTCTAAGAAGAGGGGGAGACCCAAGGGGGGGGGTACTGTTACGCCGAGCGCTCCGGGTCCCCGCTCCTCCCCGGAGCGCTCGCTTCCCTCTCGCTACCGCAGCGCTCCGGGCAGCTCCACTGACCCGGTGCGCTGCGATACCGTCTCCAGCCGGGATGCGATTCGCGATGCGGGTGGCGCCCGCTCGCGATGCGCATCCCGGCTCCTGTACCTGACTCGCTCTCCGTCTGTCCTGTCCCGGCGCGCGCGGCCCCGCTCCCTAGGGCGCGCGCGCGCCGGGTCTCTGCGATTTAAAGGGCCACTGCGCCGCTGATTGGCGCAGTGGTTCCAATTAGTGTCTTCACCTGTGCACTCCCTATTTGTACCTCACTTCCCCTTCACTCCCTCGCCGGATCTTGTTGCCATTGTGCCAGTGAAAGCGTTTCCTTGTGTGTTCCTAGCCTGTGTTCCAGACCTCCTGCCGTTGCCCCCGACTACGATCCTTGCTGCCTGCCCCGACCTTCTGCTACGTCCGACCTTGCTTCTGTCTACTCCCTTGTACCGCGCCTATCTTCAGCAGTCAGAGAGGTTGAGCCGTTGCTAGTGGATACGACCTGGTCACTACCGCCGCAGCAAGACCATCCCGCTTTGCGGCGGGCTCTGGTGAATACCAGTAGTGACTTAGAACCGATCCACTAGCACGGTCCACGCCAATCCCTCTCTGGCACAGAGGATCCACTACCTGCCAGCCGGTATCGTGACACCCATATAGTAAGAATAAAGTCCATAGGTACAACGAACATTAATGGGCAGGTAGACCTCCAATATAGAAGGTATACAATAGACATGTTTTTTTAACCTGTGTATTATTTATTCCCATCGGGGACACTTTATTGGTTAAGAGAAGAAAATAAGGTTTATTTTGGGTTTGAACCCATCCATGCAGTCACCTGGGTTGAGCAGGGTGGATCCTGGGAGACCGGCGGCTCACGTTTTATTTGAGCTGACTCTTTGTTCTAGTAGTGACAGGATACATGTATGTACACCCTGATCAATATTGACTTACATTCACCGCTTAATAAAGTGTAAATCTTTCATGTAAGATTATTCTTAAAGAGGTAAAGCACAATTTTTCAGATAGATAAATCTTATTGACAGAAACCCTTTTGACTTTTTAAAAATTATTTCTACAGTTTTATTATATAACATTAAAGTCTATAAAGTTTTTTTTTTTTTTTTTATCCATTTTGATATTAATCAAAAGAAAAAGGCTTTTAAATGAGATAAGGTGTTACATGTAAGACCCATTCACATGACCGGCGATTCGGAAAGTCACTCTCAAGGGTCTGAAGGTTATTTATTTGTTTCCATCATAATGTTCTTTAGAGGAAAACTCATTGTTAGTAACATTTACACAGGTCATTGCTGCCTCGTATGTGAGCCGTCACTCCCCCCATCCTTACCGCAGCCATGCCCTGTGTAAATGTTAGTACAAGTGGTATTTACTGTACATTTACAGATTAATTATATTTAAGTACATTTTCCTTGGGCAGCCATATCAGAGGAACATACTTCCTCCCTGTATTATCCACATAGACAGTGAGGTTGAATGTGTGCTTTATGGCAGCTGCAATGAGTGGGAGCGAATAGTCCAAAAAGTGTAAATCGTGAATATCGTCCAAACCCGCAGTTATCTTATGTATATAAGGGCCTCCCGGAAATATGATTTGAGGCTTATACCCCTCTTCCTATTGAAAGCACGTGCAGGCTTGGCTAAACTGAGCATACATGTCTGTGGGGGGGGGGGGGGGTATAGCTATTTGGCCAAAAGCTATTGCAGAAGTATAGACACCTTAATATTGTTTCCAAAAGTACTTCCCCGGAAAGTGACAGGGGAGAGGCATACAGTGGTGTGGCATGGATGGGGACGGTTGCCTTGTGCACAAAATTCTTGGTGGTGCAAAATTTTAAAACCAATATGTTCTTGGTCCACAAAGAGGGAAATGCAGAAAGGATCATATGACCACTGATGGTTAGGTACCGCTTACGTCACCTAATCTAGCAAATACTGCCCAATTCTAGACTGAGCCTATACCATTCAGAAAAAGCGGTCATACACCTGTGGTGTCCCGGTACAGGACCTGGTCCTGTCCCTGTCTAAAGTCCCCTCAGCCAGAGTCCCTTCATTCCCATAGGGCTCTCCTACAGGGCTTACCCCTGCTCGCCTCATATAAATTGTATATTATTTAATATATAAAAATAATATAAATGTATTGGAAATATATATGTATAGGACCTTTCCTGGGTCACGTGATGTACAGTTGTAATGTACTATTGTTCAAGGACCTTCCAGGGTCATGTGATGTACCCAGAGTTCACTGGGTTCAGGACTTACAGCTTTGCTGACCAATGAGCTTAGTTCAGCCCCTTATTATATAAAGGGCTGTAGCCACTAAATTCTCTCTCTTACTCTCTTGAGACCTGGACACTAAAGAAGCACAAACATCTCCGCAGAAATCTCACTACATCTAGGCCCAAAGCCTAAGAACCTGCAGCCACTAAACCGTGAGTTACAAAGCTCAATCTATCAAATCCTGTGTGACTACTACCAGCTAAAGTATTATAATTAGTAGCACAGTGGCCTACATCAAAGCTCATTGCTTCCAAGTCCCAGCAAAGCATGTGAGGAACCTGCATTCCGGTTACCTCTTAAGAGACTGTTATGTATGAAGACTGTTGCATAAAATCTTCAAGTAAAGTTCTTCAGTTTATTCATAAAGTCTGCTGTGGACATTATTTTCCCTACCGTTTCTGGGACGGTTGGCGGTAGGACCATTAACACTAAGGAAACGGCACCCTGGCGTCACAATATCTAAGGGTTAATACCACCAGACCCTGCACCTACATCACTGCAACACCCCAGACATCACAACTCTCTTGGTTCACCACACACCGAGGTGAAGGTTTCTGAGCCCATAGGTGGCAGTATTGGAGTTGCGCCCATTTGAAGAGGTTGAAGCCAATGGCAAAGGCATTAGCAATCTCTTGACGAACCATGATGCATTATGGGGTGAGTAGGCCAATAGTGGGCTCCTATCTGTCCAGTCTTACTTTAGACAATCCCATATGTAGACATCTTACTGATCAGTCTCATGTGTTAGCTATGCGCCCTGTCATCACACCCTACGATTTATGGTATTTTTATTCACTGTGTTGTTTGGGAGTTGTGTCTTGTTTACCTGAAACAGTAGGTGTGTAAAAGCAAAACCAAAAGCTCTTTGCTAATTCTTTAATTGAGCATTAGGCACGAAATCTGGACCCACCTATGATAATCACTACTTAAGTGTTATCTTTTATATACCATAGAACATTGTACTGTCAAGTATTAGAATTGCTGTTCTAGGTTTGGTTGACACCACGTTTGGGCTTAATATTGGGATACTGGAAAAAAAAAGTATGTTGATGTATAAAAGTTTTTCCAAACCAGTGTGCCTCCAGCTGTTGGGAAACTACAACTCCCAGCATGCCTGGAGTTGTAGCTTTGCAACAGCTGGAGGCACACTGGTTGGGAAATACCGATGTATACCATGGTAGCTGAAAGCAGAGGGGATTGGCCATTGGGACCCGCCGTGATCTCCGGAACGGGATTCGGCTCGAAGTGAGGGATGAGTGCGATAGATGGCACATGCTCCATTGAAATCTATGGGAGCTCCAAAGAGACCCGAGTCCAGAACTCTGGCATTGTCGGTGTTCCATAGAAATGAATGGAACGTGTGCTGTCTAGCAGTAGACAACGTTCTCCTCACTGAGCAAGACAGGGTCTTGTTCCAGAGATCGCGCTGGGTCTTGTTCCAGAGATCGCGCTACCCCCCCCCCCCCCCCCCCCCCCCCGCCATCAGCTACTTATCCCCTATGCTGGGGATAAGTTCATTTTGGCTGCAGTACACCTTTAAAGTCAATGGGGGAGATTTATCAAAACCTGTGTACTGGAAAAGTTGCCGAGTTGCCCATAGCAACCAATCAGATCGCTTCTTTCATTTTGCAGAGGCCTTGTTAAAAATGAAAGAAGTGATCTGATTGGTTGCTATAGGCAACTGGGCAACTTTTCCTCTGGACAAGAAGCGATCTGATTGGTTGCTATAGGCAACTGGGCAACTTTTCCTCTGGAGAGGTTTTGATAAATATCCCCCTAAAGGGGGAGATTTATCAAAACCTCTCCAGAGGAAAAGTTGCCCAGTTGCCTATAGCAACCAACCAGATCGCTTCTTTAATTTTTAACAAGGCCTCTGCAAAATAAAAGAAGCGATCTGATTGGTTGCTATGGGCAACTCAGCATCTTTTCCTCTGGACAGGTTTTGATAAATCTCCCACAATGAGCCTGCTGCTTATGCTAGCAACATAAGAGATTTATCAAAACCTGTACAGAGGGAAAGATGCTGAGTTGCCCATAGCAACCAATCAGATCGCTTCTTTCATTTTGCAGATGCCTTGTTAAAAATGAAAGAAATGATCTGATTGGTTGCTATGGGCAACTTGGCAACTTTTCCTCTGGACAGGCTTTGATAAATCTCCCCCGTTATGAACTTTACTGTAAGGATGGGTTCAGACTATTGAATCTCTGGACGCTAATGTTGTGACGAGAACTGAGCGGACAGCAATGGGAGAAAAAAAGAAAAACAATCTTGTTTTGTCTGAACCAATAGTTTTTAAGGACATAACAATTAATGTTAACTATCTATGAAGGAGTTTTGAGTGGGATGACTGTGTCTCGGTGATTTTACTAGTTCTGAATAAATAAGGAACCGGATATCCTCATGAATATTTATAGAAAGATTTACATTTTGATAAGGCTCGGCTCACATTATATTACAGGGCAGAGTACAGGTATACAATTATTATTATTATTATATAATTAGTATACAGTGCAGGGTACATTTTTTATTGTTGGTATAACCTCAGTATATGTTTTTAGTCCTTGGAGTTCAAAGGAATTTAGGAAATTGAGGCCAGTAACAAAAAAAAGAGCCTTAAAAAACAAACTTCAGCTACAGTCATGACACAACTAAAAGAGACTGTGTGAAATACCAAAATTTTCTTAAAGGGGTACTTCGGTGAAAAACAATTTTTGTATAAATCAATTGGTGTCAGAACGTTAAACAGATTTGTAAATCACTTCTATTTAAAATATTTGGAGTATAAGAAGTGGATCCACTCTTTCTCTCCTTTTTTTCTCCAGTAGAGAGGTTTTTATGGTGTCTTCTGCCCTCAAGACTCCCAAGCAATCCATTCTAGAAGAGTTCATTCTGGAGCTAATCCCATATTCTGCCGTAGAACCGGCCCCAGCCTCAGAGAGAAACAGGAAGTCTATTCCTCCATATTCCTGGTACCAAAGCCGGGAAGGGGAAATGGAAACTTACAATAGATCTCTGATACCTAGACTGTTACATGGTCAAAAAAAAAGGGTTCCACAAGGAGACGATAAGATCTGTTAAAGGGGTGCTCCCATGGAAAACTTTTTTTTTTTTTTAAATCATCTGGTGCCAGAAAGTTAAACAGATTTGTAAAACATGGGTGGAGCCTAACAGGTACTTACCTGGTGAGCTCTCAGTGGACGAGATGGTCTGACGAAGTGCGGAAGCACGATACGGCTGTGACCAGTCAGCCGGATTCCCCGACGTTCCTGTCTCCCTGCACCCGTATGTCCTAACTGCACGTCTAAGAAATAAAGAAGTTGTCGCTAGCTGTTTGTGGTGAGTGCTGCTCAATTTCTATGCTCTCTCACACGTTAGATTTGTAAATCTCTTCTATTAAAAAATCTCAATACTTCCAGTACTTTTTAGGGGCTGTATACTAAAGAGAAATCAAAAAAAGAAATGCATTTTCTCTGATGTCATGACCACAGTGCTCTCTGCTGACCTCTGCTGTCCATTTTAGGAACTGTCCAGAGCAGGAGAAAATCCCCTTAGCAAACATATGCTGCTCTGAACAATTCCTAAAATGGACAGCAGAGGTCAGCAGAGAGCACTGTGGTCATGACATCAGAGGAAATGCATTTCTTTTTTGGATTTCTCTTTAGTATACAGCCCCTAAAAAGTACTGGAAGGATTAAGATTTTTTAATAGAAGTGATTTAAAAATCTGTTTAACTTTCTGGCACCAGTTGATTTAAAAAAAAAAATGTTTTCCACGGGAGTACCCCTTTAAATCTATTCTTCAGAGCAACGACTTCATGGCGTCTTTAGATCTCAAAGACACCTATTTCCATTTTACAATTTTACGGGCTCACAGAAGGTATCTTTGCATAGCTATTATGATCAGAAGGATCCTTCATCATCTGCAGTTTGAAGTCCTAGTGTTTGGGATCAGTTTAGCTCCCTTTGTATTCACAAAGGTATTTTCATGCAATGGTTGCAGTTCTAAGGATTCAGGACATTAAACAACTGGCTGGTCCTCACCAGAATCTCAGATGAACTGTTGGTTCAGGTCAATATCATCCTAGATCTGCTGCAGGAACAAGGGTGGGTCATAAACTGGGAGAAATCACATCTAGTTCCAGCAATGACAAAGACATTTTGGGGCTTTATCATAGATTCCCACAACATGAAACTGTACCTCTCTCCTGCAAAGAAGTAACATACTATCCCCCTGAGGACGTCCCATGTCATTAGTGCATTAGAACTGAGGATAGAAACACGTTGGGTGAGGGTAACAACATGACTGTCCGTACTATAACATTTTGAACTAACAGTCCTTATTTTTGTGATGAGATCATAACTTGATATGCTTGATATACTTTATCAGCAGGGATTTTTGAGACTCATGCTGTAGGCCCTATATAGAGGAATTTTTTCTCCCTTATTGGATTTTAAATACTTACCTTGTTTCTTCAGAATTTACTTTGCAGCTAATTAGTGGATTTTATAAATAGTTTATTAGAAGTTACTTTTTACGGCAACTCAATTTTTGTTTGCCATAATTTGGTTAGTTTAACTTAGTTAGGTTGATTCATCCTGGCAGACATGTGGCCCCATCTATCACACATATTCCTTCATTCACTCCTGCAAAGAAGGACAGAATATCCAAGGGATATCAATTCCTTTGAGTTCCACAGAAAATTTCTTCAAGAACACTTAAGAGGTACCGAGGTCTCATTTTTTCATTAACAGAGGTAGTGTCTTGGGCACTTTAGCATTTAAAGGGATTATCCAGGAAAAAACTTTTTTTTTAATATATATATATATATATATATATATATATATATCTCAACTGGCTCCAGAAAGTTAAACAGATTTGTAAATTACTTCTATTAAAAAATCGTAATCCTTTCAGTACTTATGAGCTGCTGAAGTTGTTCTTTTGCGCTCTCTGATGACAACTGTCACGGGAACTGTCCAGAGTAGAAGCAAATCCAGATAGCAATCCTCTTCTAAAGGATAGGGGATAAGATGTCTGATCGCGGGGGTCCTGCCGCTTGAGACCACTGCGATCTCGGCTGCAGCACACCAGACATCCGGTACACGGAGCAAACTTCACTCCATGCCAGATGACTAGTGATGCGGAGCGGATGCTTGTGACGTCACAGTCACGCCCCGCTCATGACGTCACGACTACACCCCCTCAATGCAAGTCTATGGGAGGGAACATGACAGCCGTCACACCCCTTCCCATGGACTTGCATTGAGGGGGTGTGCCTGTGACGTCACAAGTGGGGCATGTCCGTGACGTCACATACCT
Source organism: Hyla sarda (assembly GCF_029499605.1). Lineage (NCBI taxonomy): Eukaryota > Metazoa > Chordata > Amphibia > Anura > Hylidae > Hyla > Hyla sarda. The sequence continues at coordinate 390,633,402 of NC_079191.1, forward strand.
CTGGCGCTACACCCAATGCTCTAAACAAACGCTGTCCGGGCTGCTGGGAGTTGTAGTTTTGCAACATCTGGAGGTCCGCAGGTTGAAGACCCCTGGTATTGGTGGTTATACTGTACTCACGTGTCCCTGCCGCTCCGGACCGTCACCGCTCGTCACCACTGCCCTGGATGTCGCCTTCCATCACTGTCGCCGCGTCCCCGTGGTGTCCCCGAGACTCCGGTAAGGCCTCTGCTTCCCCGGCATCTTCTCTCTCCATCGCCGCTACGCACGCCGCTATGCACGCCGCTCGTTTTGGATCACCGGACGGCGTGTGCAGCGACGTGATGACGACGATGGAGAGCGCCGACGATGCAGGGGATCCCGAAGAGGATGCGCCGGAGCCCCGAGGACAGGTAAGTGATCATCAGCGGACCACACGGGGCACCTTAAACGGCTATCCGGTGGCAGCTGAAGCAGTCTGCGCTGCCGGATAGCCGTTTATGCGATGGCCCGACATACAAAAGCATCGTATGTTGATGCTGCCTTCAACATGTGATGGCTTCTGAGAGGCCATCGTATGTTAAAATGATCGTATGTCGAGGCCATCGTAGGTCACTGTAGTCATGAAAGTTAGTCTGGAGGAACCGGTGGTCTGGGTGAATTAAGTGGGTATATCTGGCGCTACCAGATATGCAAATGAGCTTGTTCTGATGTCATTCTGTCAGTATCCCCATGCAATGAACATTTTATTGTTATTTAACCTTGTTGATAATGGACGTCTATTAGAAATGTTAAATAGAGTCACTTCATACACTGAATAAATGGAGCGAGTTACTTTTTCAAAGAACACGCTGCACATATAAGTTTCTATTAATAGATAAGTTAGAGGTCCCACGGCATTGAGTTTACACATAGCTCTGCCACTTCATCAGATGAGTCAGAATCTGATAGGGTATGGTCTTTACTTGGTTAAATATAGGATCTTATCTCTATGGGCAAGAAAGTATGTAATATTAGATATTTCCTATAAAAAATATTCCCTAGTTTTATTTTAAATTTGTCTAATACGGTAATTTTATTATGGTATTAAAAGGCTGGATTCACACCATGTTGGGATGGACATGGTTGGTATACATTGGGATTCTGGCAAAAAGATTTGCTAACTTATATTGCAGCAAGCTTATTTATCAGTTTCGCTGGTATCCCGTTTTTTTGGGTACATGCAAATGACCTGCTTGGCTTGGTGCACAGGGACACATATGGAACATACCCAAGCTCCCTGTGCATGGTGAAGTCCAGCCGGCATCTTCCTATTAACGCTTCCTCCCCTATGCTGAGCCTCTGCAGCATGGAGCTCTATTCTGCAGCAGAGGAGACTCTGTATTTGCATCTACTGAAAACCTGATATTGCAGCGGAACAGAGGCATGGAGTGGGGACCAGTAAGTATCGTTGTCATCAATGTCACCTACGCTAAAATCCGAACCTGTAAAACAGGTTATTGTGGGGAATTCTGATGACAGACTCCCTTTAAAAGGGTACTCTGCACTAGGGACCCCCGCGATCTTGGCTGCAACACCCTAGACATCCGGTGCACGGAGTGAACTTCGGCCCTCACGCCCCCTCCCATAGACTTGCATTGAGGAGGCATGGATGTGACGTCACGAGCGGAGTGCGGCCATGACGTCACGAACCTCTGGTGCTGGACCCAACGCTCTAAACGAACGTCGGGTGCAGCATGGAGATCGCAGGGTCCCCAGTGGCAGGACCCCCGATATCAGACATCTTATCCCCTATCATTTGGATAGGGGATAACATGTCTAGGGGCAGAGTACCCCTTTAAGGCTCCATTCATATAAAGGGTCTCATAATAATGAGTTGATGACGGAGGACCTCTGTAACCCCTGTCATTAATGTTTTCTCCAGTAGTAGACATTATACCTGTCGGTTCTACCAAAAAAAAAGTCTAATGCCGATAGCCTCCAAATCTCAATGAACTGATTCATATAGACTAGTGAAGGAGTAAAAACTACAGACATTGCTCATTGTAACCTTTTAGATGTGGATGTAGATTTAGTACATTTAACGAGAATCTGACACCATGTTCACCCACACTAAACCCAAATACCCATATACTGGGTAATAGTGCATGTGAACAGCTTTACAAACAGGTGTCACTTATTTAAATCTGTTGAGTATATGCAGAGTTCTGGCACTGTAAACATACTGCTGCATTGCTTTCCAGTGCACATTGGAGGTAGGGAGCCAGCTCAGCCAGCTCCCCTGCCTCCTCCATATTGTCTGTCCTGCCTGCCTTCTTTATAATATGCTAATGAATGCTGCGGGTGAAAGCACAGAGTGCTCACCTGTGGCTTTCATTAGCATAATAAAAATATGGAGGAGGCCGGGGAGCTAGGTGAGCCGGCTTCCCGCCTTCAATGTGCACTAGAGCGCAATGCAGTAGGAGGTTTACAGTGCCAGAACTCTGCATATTCTCAACAGATTAATGTACGTGACCCCTCTTTGTAAAGCTGTTCACCTGCACTTTACCAGTATTTTGGGTTCAGTGGGGGTGAACATGGTGTCAGATCCTCTTTAAACTCTTGGCTCACTGTGACGCAGGCATGTGACCCATGTAGTGCATGGGGTTTTTAGTCATGCATTCTATGTATGCGTATCATAGGATCAGGAAACAACCCGAATGTTGACAAACAGGAGGTTTGCCCTAAAACCCTCAAAGTACATCTCCATGTTTACACTTGGAAGTAAAGTAGTGGGTGGATTTGCAGACAAGTAGAAGCACAAATTATTTTAGGATTACCAGAAGAGCAGAAGACAATGAATCACAAGAACAATGGGTTAATCTTTGCACCCGCATTTGGATGGATTGTAAAAGTGAGATGAGAAGCTTAGAAGATTATAGTCATTAAAGTGCAAGCGTTAGTTTATAGCAACACAGACAGAGCCATGGTGAACAATGTGCCCACTGTGAATCACACTGATATAAACAATTATGTCCTAAAGCAGAAAATCAGCCGTATACAGTAGTACTATGAAAAAGTATGTGACCCCCATACAGGCTTACACTGTAAGTCAAACACACAGCATATAGCAGACCGCCGCTTTAAATTTACAACAGGCGAAACTGATTACATCATGTCAAGGGTAAGAGATGGATAACCCCAATGAATTCGGCAGGATCGGTTGACTGTTTCATATGCATGGGTCCCCGTAGACCAGTGGTCTCAAACTGTGGAGCTCCAGATGTTGCAAAACTTCAACTCCCAGCATGCCCGGACAGCCAACGGCTGTCCGGGCATGCTAGGAGTTGAAGTTTTGCAACATGTGGGGGGCCGCAGTTTGAGACCACTGCTCTAGACGCTAGGGTAAAGAAGGATCGGCCATGTTAACTTTTAACTATCGGTCCTTTTCTTGGTGTCCTTTTCTATCGGTCCTTTTCAGAGGTGTCTGGCAGCAACATGTTCCCCTTTTTTGATTGTAAACACATGCACATTACCCGAACACCCAGGTGTATAGGGGGAAAAGGAGGTCTAGATAAATAACTATAGGCCAAATGAGCACTCATTACATTTAAAGGGGTACTCCGGTGGAAAACATTATTATTATTATTATTTTTTAAATCAACTGGTGCCGGAAAGTTAAACAGATTTGTAAATGACTTCTATTTAAAAATCTTAATCCTTCCAGTACTTATCAGCTGCTGTTTGTTCCAGAGGAAGTTCATTTATTTTTGAATTTCTTTTCTGTCTGACCACAGTGCTCTCTGCTGACACCTCTGTCCATGTCAGGAACTGTACAGAGCAGGAACAAATTTCCCATAGCAAACCTCTCCTGCTCTGGACAGTTCCTGACAGGAACAGAGGTGTCAGCAGAGAGCATTGTGGTCAGACAGAAAAGAAATTCAAAAAAGAAATAAACTTCCTCTGTAGTATACAGCAGCTGATAAGTACTGGAAGGATTAAGATTTTTAAATAGAAGTCATTTACAAATCTATTTAACATTCTGGCACCAGTTGATTTAAAAAAAAAAAAAGTTTTTCACCGGAGTACCCCTTTAAGGTGTATGGGCACCTTAAAGGGAATAAGTCACCTAGTTTTTTTTTTTTTTTTTTTACATAACAGAGCCAGATACTGCAACATAATTTTTTCTAATATATTTCTATTTTTTTTGGGGCACTGTGGTCAGACAGAAAAGAAATTCAAAAAAGAAAAGAACTTCCTCTGTAGTATATAGCAGGTGATAAGTACTGGAAGGATTAATATTTTGAAATAGAAGTCAATAACAAATTTATTAACATTCTGGCACCAGTTGATTTAAAAAAATAGTTTTTCACCGGAGTACCCCTTTTTTTTTTTTTCTTAACAGAGCCAGATACTGCAATATTATGTTTTCTAATCTATTTCAATTTTTTGTTGCAACTTTTTTTTAAATTACATTCATTATGGGGGCAGCCATCTTGCCTGAACTGTTTCTAACAGCATTTCTAGGCAACAATAGACAGGTTCTGTCCCATTGATATGAATGGGAAAAGCTACTGGGCATGCTTATTCCACAAGGAGGAGGGGGCTGAGCTGTGAAGTCTCAGCTTAAAGGGGTACTACGGGATGCAAATTTTTTTAAATCACACTTTGGCTCAGCCTCGCACTGCCCAAGGCAGGACGTCACTGCGGTCATTAGCTGAGCTGCATTGTGACGAGTTGCCCACAAGGAAGAGGATCACTGTGGAGGCCTGGAGCCAAATACCAGAGGAGTGGAGGGAGGCAATTCCCACCACAATTGCTGACACGTTCCCTTTTCAAAACTGCAGATTCCAAATTGCGGATCCACTGTTACGGATTTTACAAGGTAATCAAAAACACATAAGAATGGCCTTGTTAAATTCGTAGTTGTGAATCCACAATTGCAGACTGTACAACTTTAAGTCTGCAGTGGATCCTATGTGTTTGAATAAACCCTAAAGGTGGCCATACACATTGGCTGACAGCTATTTCTCCCCATCCGCCCCCCATACAGCCATTGTGGCTCGGCTAAATGTACATGTTCTGAATGGGGAGAAAGCCACTGCCAGACTATTCTTCTTTTCTCCCAGAGAACAAAAGGATTGGGCACTTGAGTTCCAACATGCTCAGTCCTTTTCTCCCTGATATTACCAGAAACATTTTAAAAAGTTGTTATTGGGCAGAGACTAGGTGTTTAGATCCCCACCAGTTGCTGTTGTGGCAATAAAATCTATGGGCCCATTTCCTGCAGAGAGACAGAGAGAGAAGCACCCAGCTGTGTGCTTCTCTGCATTGGTTCTAGCGATTTGTGTGTGTGTTGGGGGGGGGGGGGGGGGGGTCTGAACACCTAGACCCTGACCGATCAAAACTTTTGACATGTCTAGTAGATAGTGGAGATCAATCCAATAAGACATGTCAATAGTGTTTTATTTCTTTTTTAAAGCAGCAAGTACACTTTAAGGGCCCATGGAGGGGGACGAAGGTGCATGATAAAGGGATTTTCTTTTTTCTGTTCTTTAAAGCGTACCTGTCAGATCCCACAAAAAATAGAAAATGAATATGTTACTCAGTACCTAATCCTGACCATGTACATCTAATTTGTATGCCTCTATGACCTATATTTATTATAAAAATCCCTCTTTTCATTAGCTCACATTGATAGAAATCCTCTCAGGGGAAGGGGGCGTGTCCCTACATGTGGTGGTGGGAGGTAATTGGTGTGTGGTGGGAGGGGGCGTGTCCCTACATGTGGTGGTGGGAGGTGATTGGTGTGTCAGCTAATGCAGCCTTGTCCATGAGTCACAGACAAGCTGCTGCAGGACTGGTTAGTGTATGGGGACCCATAGTGTTTGGATTTTCAGGAGCCATTTTCTTTAGTGAATATTAAAAGTTTTTTAAACAACCATATTACAAAAGATCTTTAATTTTCATCAGCAATAACATATAAAAAGTTTTTGGATCTGACAGTGCCCATTTAAATCCCTGCCCCCTCCAGTTGTACACTAGGTATAGCACAGTATATACAATTTGCTTAGTGTGTTCATTTAAAAATCAAAAATGTAATATAAACCCTACTATAAGAATGATGCCGGGACAGAGGCAGCGACAAAGTCCAGGAAGTGAGGGCAGGACTAGCACCCCTCTGTGCTCACTCCTGTCCTATCACAGTGCAGCATGAAAAGAGAGGAGGAGGTTACAGAGCAGTCTCCAGTGATTGGATGAAGAGACCCAGCATAGCACAGCAGACTCAGGGTGGAAGTGAATGCACAGTGAGTGAGGGCGGGCTCAGTGCTTGCCCTGGACATGCCCCTTCCTGAGCAATGGATGACAGAATAAGTGAGCAGAAGAACAGAGGGATTTTATGAGAAAAATTCAGAAGCTAGACACAAAAAAACATGTAAATCAGTTGCAGGGTAACAAATATAAGCATCAGTATTTTTTTAATTAAATACAGCTTAATTCCATGTAACAGTGTGAATGAACATTACACCTAATCATTTAATTACAACTCCACTTGGGGCGTTTTGAGCGCATTTGCTCGAAAAGCGTCAAGTGGGGTTGTAATTACAATGATTAGGTGTAATGTTCATTCACATTGTTACATGGAATAAAGCATCGATGAATTTAAGTGCTGGATCGATCATCTTTTTGGTTCTGCACAACGGGCCGGGTGTGAATTTGTGTAGGTTCGACTGAGGGTTACTTAAAAAAGTCCAGCGGGAAGAAATGTATCCCCTATCCACAGGATAGGGGATAAGTGTCTGATCGTGGGGGTCCAACCGCTGGGACCCCTCGCGGTCTGCCGTGCAGGGCCCCGTGCGGGACATTTTGCACACAGCATGTCAGCTGGTCCAAACAAGCCCCCTACATTTATCTCCATGGGAGAGGCAGAGGCACAGCGATTGTGTCTCCCATAGAGATGAATTGAGGGGGCGTGTTTCGACCAGCTGACGTGCTAAGTATGAAATGATGACCGTCACGCCCCCTCCCATAGACATGAATGGAGGGGACGTGGCGTGACGTCACGTCCCCAGTCCCAGAAACCCGGAGGTTTCCGAAAGTAGAGATGCAGTCCCCACATAGAATGCAGGTGCTGCAGGGAGATCGCGGGGGGCCGATAGGGGATAAAATATTTTTGCCCGGAATACCCCTTTAATGTGTTGAACAGCTGAAAACCACATTACCACCTGCATCAAATCACGCACGTTGCCAACGTGGCAACACTTTTAAAAAAAGATCACAATAACGCAATACGTTGAGATTTGTACCTAATGAGACATCGTTATACAACATTCTTCCATGGATCATTCCCATGTTGTTTTTTTTATTTTTTTCAGAATAGACTTTCTGTGGAATCACCTTCAGAGAATTCAAATTACAAAAAAACCGGCAACATCGTCTTAATACTTGTGAGTCAATACAAAAATTTAGAAAGCATGAAAATCACATTCCTGGACTAGAATGACTATCCGAGTATATCCAAAATATCTATAAATATCTTCAGTACATGAGATGCTCGATGACTGATTGTAATCCTCAATAACACTTGTGTACATTCAACGTGTTCTGATTGTGTATCCTTAGAAAGAAGGGAAAATATAGCTTGGCGTCCTAATGCTACGTACAATGGATAAATAAGCAACAAAGAAAGCGTCATAAAGGTATAGACAATATACTGTGCAAACAAACAATCTACATTCTATGCAAATACCCTGACAATATAGAAATAGATTATTGTGCTATGCTAATTCACTTCAGTGCAGAAACAATGTTTTCACACAAAAAAAACCTTCTTTATTTGTATGAATGCTGATTTTTTTTTTTTTTGCATTTAAAGGGGTACTCCCCTGGAAACCTTTTTTTTTTTTTTTTTTTTTTTAAATCAACTGGTGCCAGAAAGTTAAACAGATTTGTAAATCACTTCTATTAAAAAATCTTAATCCTTCCAGTACTTTTTAGAGGCTGTATACTAAAGAGAAATCTAAAAAAAAAAAATGCATTTCCTCTGATGTCTGATGTCATGACCACAGTGCTCTCTGCTGACCTCTGCTGTCCATTTTAGGAACTGTCCAGAGCAGCATATGTTTGTTATGGGGATTTTCTCCTACTCTGGACAGTTCCTAAAATGGACAGCAGAGGTCAGCAGAGAGCACTGTGGTCATGACATCAGAGGAAATGCATTTCTTTTTTTGGATTTCTCTTTGGTATACAGCCCCTAAAAAGTACTGGAAGGATTAAGATTTTTTTTAATAGAAGTGATTTACAAATCTGTTTAACTTTCTGGCACCAGTTGATTTAAAGTTTTACACGGGAGTACCTCTTTAAGTTAATGTAATGAAACACAACAACCATGAAAAAGGTGAGAAATACACTTAGTGTGCAACATGGCTGGTGGAACGAATGTGCAACAATTGAATGATGCCGGTTCAGACAATAATGGTGACATATGTAGCAGTAAATGACAACAATGGCAGTTGTATAATTTAAAAGTCTATCGATATGGGGGTGATTTTCTTTTAGATACAAAATTTAAACTTTACTACAATAATAGGGAAATCCATGAACAAATACTAATTACTTTGTATTAAAATAAATATATGAACCTTAAAAGCCTCTTTTGACTGTAGGTACAGGGGTATTCCTTTCGAGACAACTCAGTTTTTAACGTAAGCCACTCTAGTGGTAAGTTGTGATCATCAAGAAGAGCTGCACAGTTTTCCTGCAGTGGCCACTGCAGGAAAAAAGTGGTATTACACTAGGCCCACTCAAATGAAAGTTCAGCCATGTAAATATATGGACACACTCAGTCCTCCAGAGCAAGAGGCGATGTTTGCATCAGCTCTTTGGCTTAGGATAAGTTCATATCAGCATTAACAGCATTTAAAAGGGTTATCCAGGGAAAAAATTTTTTTAAAGGGGTATTCCAGGAAAAAACTTTTTTTTTATATATCAACTGGCTCCAAAAAGTTAAACAGATTTGTAAATTACTTCTATTAAAAAATCTTAATCCTTTCAGTACTTATGAGCTTCTGAAGTTAAGGTTGTTCTTTTCTGTCTAAATGCTTTCTGATGAAACGTGTCTCGGGAACCGCCCAGTTTAGAAGCAAATCCCCATAGTAAACCTCTTCTAAACTGGGCGGTTCCCGAGACACGTGTCATCAGAGAGCACTTAACTTCAGAAGCTCATAAGTACTGCAAGGATTAAGATTTTTTTATAGAAGTAATTTACAAATCTGTTTAACTTTCTTGAGCCAGTTGATATATAAATAAAAGTTTTTTTCCTGGATAACCCCTTTAATATATCAACTGGCTCCAGAAAGTTGAACAGATTTGTAAATTACTTCCATTAAAAAAATCTTAATCCTTTCAGTACTTATGAGCTGCTGAAGTTGAGTTGTTCTTTTCTGTCTAAGTGCTCTCTGAGGACACCTGTCTCGGGAACTGTCCAGAGTAGAGGCAACTCCCCATAGCAAACCTCTTCTACTCTGTGCAATTCCAGAGACATGCAGAGATGTCAGCAGAGAGCACTGTTGTCAGACAGAAAAGAACAACTCAACTTCAGCAGCTGATAATTATTGGAAGGATTAAGATTTTTTAATAGAAGTAATTTACAAATCTGTTTAACTTTCTGGAGCCAGTTGATATATATATATAAAAAGTTTTTCCCTGGAATACCCCTTTAAAATCAATGGAACCTGGTGGTGTCTATTGTGCTCCAATTCATTTAGGGTCCGTCCAGCACACAAAAAAAGCTGACCGGACCCTGAATGAATTGGAGCTCAACAGACACCATCGGGTCCCATTGACTTTAAATAGGGTCCATTGAGTTTCCGTCAGGTGTCCATTACTGCTTGCAGTATTTTTATCTCTTCCCATAGTTTTAACAGACTTCTCTGAATGGAGAACAACGCTGATGTGAACTCAGCCTTAGAATAGATAGGGTGGGCCTGAGTGGGTGAACACCTTCTAATACACCCCTTATACAGCCAAAAAAGGAGTATTCCAGGAAAAAACTTATTTTTTTTATATCAACTGGCTCCAGAAAGTTAAACAGATTTGTAAATTACTTCTATTAAAATTTTTTAATCCTTCCAATAATTATCAGCTGCTGAAGTTGAGTTGTTCTTTTCTGTCTGACAACAGTGCTCTCTGCTGACATCTCTGCTTGTCTCGGGAACTGCACAGAGTAGAAGAGGTTTGCTATGGGGATTTGCTTCTACTCTGTACAGTTCCAGAGACAGGTGTCATCAGAGAGCACTTAGACAGAAAAGAACAACTCAACTTCAGCAGCTCATAAGTACAGGAAGGATTAAGATTTTTTTTTATAGAAGTAATTTACAAATCTGTTTAGCTTTCTCGAGCCAGTTGATATATAAATTTTTTTTTTTCCTGGATAAACCCTTTAATCCTGCAGAATATCTATTTATTTAGGGAAAGAAAATCACAGGAGAGTACCAAGTGAAGACACTGTCAAACGACAACCTATATATTAGTTTCCATTAACCCACAATAAGTGTTGGGAGGGAGTGTTGGTGGTGAAACCTTAAAGGGGTTATCCAGGAAAAAACTTTTTTTTATATATCGACTGGCTCCAGAAAGTTAAACAGATTTGTAAATTATTTCTATTAAAAAAATCTTAATCCTTTCAGTACTTATGAGCTTCTGAAGTTAAGATTGTTCTTTTCTGTCTAAGTGCTCTCTGATGACACGTGTCTCGGGAAACGCCCAGTTTAGAAGCAAATCCCCATAGCAAACCTCTTCTAAACTCTGGTCATCAGAGAGCACTTAGACAGAAAAGAACAACCTTAATTTCAGAAGCTCATAAGTACTGAAAGGATTAAGATTTTTTAATAGAAGTAATTTACAAATCTGTTCAACTTTCTGGAGCCAGTTGATATATAAAAAAAAGTTTTTTCCTGGAATACCCCTTTAACCTTTAGTTTTTAAGTGGAGATATATTGATAGATTTACTGTATCTACTGGGCTTGTAGTGAATTACATCTTTTTCACCCTTATGAACACTGGTTTATACTACAAAAAGTGTACAATGAAAAATGTCTAAAGGAGCTGACCCTGTTATAAATTCTTTTCTGTATGAATGTAGTTTATTGCATGTACATATATACCTCTGATTAGGAGATTATCCTGCAGCCCCTTATGGGGCATGTACCATTAGTGTGAATCCATGCAGACAAAATAATATTTCCATCGTAATTGTTAGCTGCAATGTAATAGTAGATCACTCTTCAAGAAAAATAACCTACAGAACAATCCAAACATAAAATACATGTTTACTTAACATTCACAAGAACAATGTTCCCTTTATTGATTGGCGTTATCATGGGCATCATGAATGGGTAACAATGAAGATGACGGACAGATGAAAAATTACCTCCAAAACACCATTTTCTTCAAGTAAAATAAAAAAAATGGTGTAAAACATGAATAAAATAAAATAAAAAATGAGCTGCTGTGTTGTGAAAAGAGTAATCTAAGTCAATAAAATTTGATTTACAGGCAGCCACCTCTGATATGGCGAAAACAGGATCGCCAACAGTGGCTCTGTAGTCCTGCAGTCCCGTAGAAATGATGCAAAATCACTGCAGAGGGAGTGATCGGCGTCTCCTCGTGTGCTGGAGTGTCCGCTCATAGTCCGCTGGTGACATCAGACTCTCAGTGAGACCTCAACCAAGTTTAGTAAGCTGGAGATCTCCATTGATCTTAACAGTGTCAATAGAAGAAAGTAGTTCAACACGATGGTAAAAGTCAAAAAGCTGGTGCCCGTCGACAAATACCCTGAAACGCGGATGCTCACAGAGAATCTCTACCTGTAATAAAAGAAGAAAAACATGAGTTAATACAGCAAGATGTTGTGCAAACTCAAATGGTGTAAAGGGAAAACCCAGTCAAAACAATCTTCTAATATAGAATATCACAATAGAGTGTAGAGTCCGGCACTGCCTTTCTTTATTCATACTGTATACCTATGCGTAGCTGTATTGGGTGCTCAGGTGTGGTGTGGGATTAGCTTCTGCCGGCGGTGCTACACTGGAATGATACAGGCATAAAATGCAATCCCAGAAAGCAGATGAACGGAGCACTCAACCGGTCCGGTAAAGAAGATTGGCTTCTGTATTCATACTTCAATCTTGCTTCATAACGACATGAAGCACGAGCAGGGAGGCGGTAGATGGATCCGAGGGGAGTTCGGAAGCCAGGCCACGGACTGTATCGTGCCGATTGGCGCTTCGTCAGGCCCCTAGGGGCCTGACGAAGCGCCAATCGGCACGATACAGTCAGTGGCCCGGCATCTGAACTCCCCCGGATCCATCTACCGCCTCCCTGCTCGTGCTTCATGTCTTTATGAAGCAAGATTGAAGTATATGCAGTATATAAGACTTAAAAAGACATCTGCACTCACCACTGGATACAGGACTCGATACTCCTATGTGGAGGAAGCCCGTGGACCGGGACTGCAGACGTGCGCTCAGAGGCTATCACCTCTTGCTGGGGGCCTGACGAAGCGCCAATCGGCATGATACAGTCTGTGGCCCGGCATCTGAACTCCCCCCGGATCCATCTACCGCCTCCCTGCTCGTGCTTCATGTCTTTATGAAGCAAGATTGAAGTATATGCAGTATATAAGACGAAAAAAGACATCTGCACTCACCACTGGATACAGGACTCGATACTCCTATGTGGAGAAAGGCGGTGGACCGGGACTGCAGACGTGCGCTCAGAGGCTATCACCTCTGGTGATAGCCTTTGAGCACCCACGCACGTCTGCAGTCCCGCTTCACTGGCTTTCTCCACATAGGAGTATCGATTCCCGTATCCAGTGGTGAGTGCGGATGTATTTTTTCATCTTATATACTGCATATATTTTAGGCCTTTCTTTGCCTTATATCCTAGCACCACCATATGACTGCTAAAGAAGCATTTTTCTGGCTGCTACATTGATATCCCATTTCGGCTCTGAAGTTAACCCCCGTTTAACCCTATACTAGTGGTGCCGTCTCTACTCTCCTATACACACGCAAGATTGAAGTATGAATACAGAAGACGATCTGCTTTACAGGACCGGGTGAGTGCTCCGTTCATCTGCTTCCTGAGATTGCAATCTTCTAATATATTATAGACGGATCGACAGAGAATGCTCATTTTCACAAAAAAATAAATAAAAAAATTATGACATGTCATTGGGACCGATCAGGAGAACGAATCTCTACATCACGTGACCTGGACAGACTAGAGCAGGGAGGGATGAACACGGCTGCGCGGCTGTTTACCTCCATGTGATAGTCAGTCACAGGTAAAAAGATTTCCAGGATTAAGAAATGTTTTAAAAAAAGGGCCACACCTGTCTACATGCTGTGTGTGGAAATACAGCTCGACCCCAATGATGTCAATGGCACCATAGAGAGGTGAGGTTCTATTTCTGGAACAAAGCTGACATGTTTTTCTAATTCCCGACACCTCCTTTAAACCTCTTTGGTTCTGTTCAAATAGCTTTAGGGTAGGGTCACACTTATGCCATATTTTGCTGCATATTTTCCTACATATTAAAGTCAATAGGTAGGAAAATATGCAGCTGCAAATACGCAGCAAAATACAGCATTTGTGACCCTACCCTAAAGAGGTTTGTCCACGACGGAAAAAGATCGCTGCTTGGCCACCTCCAGCCTGTTTGCAGCAGTCGAAGATGGCTGTGTTACACAGATTTAGTGGAGAAAATTAAGCCAGAATACTGGTGCATTTTCAACAGTAAATCTGCCCAATGATCTACAACAGTGGTCTCCAAACTGTGGCCTTCCAGATGTTGCAAAACTACAGGCGCTGGCTGTCTGGGCATGCTGGGAGAAGTAGTTTTGCAACACCTGGAGGGCCACAGTTTGAAGACCACTGGTCTACACAATGGTCATTCTAATGATTGTGCATAGCAGAGGCAGAAGTATAAGGCTCTTTTCACACTGTGTTGTGCGGTGTCAGGGAAATTGTGTAATGAATACCTCTGACTTCACTAATCCATGCAGCAAATAAACATAAACCCGACAGAAACCACCTGAATGGAGGACAAAATTACACTCTTTTGTCCCCCGCGGGTAATGCATATGGATATGCGGATATTACTATATAATCACGGATGGTGTTTTCCAACCAGGGTGCCTCCAAGTGTTGTAAAACTACAACTCCCAGCATGCCTGGACAGCCGTTGGCTGTCCAGGCATGCTGGGAGTTGTAGTTTTGCAACACCTGGTGGCCCCCTGGTTGGGAAACACTGTCCTAGGAGATGCATACCTCAAACAGGCACCAAAAATGTGGTGTGAAAAGAACCTCACTGAATCCTTTATTAGAGGAGCACGGCTAGAGACTGAACCACCGGGATCTCACAATTATCAAAGGATTGTTCTGACTGGATTTCCCCTTTAAGTAGAGTTCACTGTAAACAATGACATGCATGAGTAGTTAACAAGCATCAAACAAGTCCATAAACTAGTAGGGATTCTCCTGCTGCAAATACCCCAGACATCTGAGCGGTGACGTTAGTAGCAGTGTTGCTTTGTCTGGGACAGTGATTTCTGTATTTATAAAAGTGCAGCACAGAAAGGTAAAGAACAGACAAGACAGAAAGGTGATGTTTCATGTATTTAAATGGGTACTCCGGAGGAAGACAAATGCTTTCAAATCAACCTGTGCCAGAAAGTTAAAGGGGTACTCCGGGGAAAACCTTTTTTCTTTTAAATCAACTGGCTCCGGAAAGTTAAACAGATTTGTAAATTACTTCTATAAAAAAAATCTTCATCCTTCCTGTACTTATTAGCTGCTGAATACTACAGAGGAAATTCTTTTCTTTTTGGAATGCTCTCTGATGACATCACGACCACAGTTCTCTCTGCTGACGTTATTATAATAATAATAATAATAAGTCTTTATTTATTGTTGTCCTTAGTGGGATTTGAACCCAAGGCCCCAGCTAACCACTAAGCCACCATGCTGCCCTTAGCATACATCTGCTATGCACGGTTGCTAAAATGGACAGAGGTGTCAGCAGAGAGCACTGTGCTCGTGATGTCATCAGTGTTCCAAAAAGAAAGGAATTTCCTCTGTAGCATTCAGCAGCTAATAAGTACTGGAAGGATTAAGATTTTTTTAATAGAAGTAATTTACAAATATGTTTAACTTTCTGGCACCAGTTGATTTAAAAGAAAAAAGGTTTTCACCGAAGTACCCCTTTAAACAGATTTGTGAATTACTTCTATTTAAAAATCTTAATCCTTCCAGTACTTATCAGATGCTGTAGGCTCCACAGGAAGTTGTGTAGTTATTTGCAATCTGACCACAGTGCTCTCTGCTGACACCTCTGTCCGTATCAGGAACTGTCCAAAGTAGGAGCAAATCCCCATAGCAAACCTCTCCTGCTCTGTACAGTTCCTAACATGGACAGAGGTGTCAGCAGAGAGCACTGTGGTCAGACAGGAAAGAACTATACAAGTTTTATGAGTTTAAAGGAGTAGTGCAGTAAAACATAACCTATCCCCTATCCAAAGGATAGGGCATAAGTTATAGATAGCGGGGGGCTCTGACCGCTGGGACCCCCACAATCTCCTGAACAAGGCCGCAGCCGACATACCCCCTCTATGTATCTCTATGGGATATATGGAGGGGGCATGTCGGCCGCTGCTCCGTGTGGGGATCAGCACGCCCCCATCCAGCAGACTGCCGGGGCCCCGTTCAGGAGTTCGCAGAGGGTCCCAGTGGTCGGACCCTCCGGGATCTATAACTTATCCCCTATTGGATAGGGCATAAGTTATGTTTCACTACAGAACTCCTTTAATTAGATTTACACAGAAAAAAAAAGATTTACACAAGGGTGCCCCCAGCTGTTGCAAAACTACAACTCCCAGCATGCCCGGACAGCCGAAGGCTGTAGTTTTGCAACAGCTGGAGGCACCCTGGTTGGGAAGCACTGTGTAAAGCAGTGTCCATCAGTGTCATTGTGGCCTCAGTTTGGGTGGTTTCCATCAGGGATGGAATGGCGCAGACTTCTGTGCTATTCCACTAAGCTGGGCCCAGTAAAAAAAATAAAAAAGTTCACTCTACGATATACGTATCTTTTACATGGGACACTATGTATAAAGGATAGTATAGGTAAACTTTGGCAGTATGACATATACATCCCATAGACACTGCTAAAGTAGTGTGCAACTCCCCATGTGTCAGCGTGTCAATATTCCGCACCCCAAAATGTTGGTATGCCATTGTTATTATAACAGCTGGATATGAATGTATAAAAAATGGGTAATAGTGATAAGAATATATCTGTAGTGTAGTTTGGAAAACACACACATATATATATATATATATTTTTTTTTTATATATATATATATATATATATATATATATATATATATAGTATTAGTAAGCACTGTGAGGGTAAGCAATGGTTGTGGAGTACACTAAGGTTAGGTTCACACTACGGAATTTCCGCCTGCAGTTCCGCTTTGAAATTGCAGGCAGAAATTCCGCTTGATAAAATGCACAGTGTAGTGAATGGGTTTCCGTTCACAAATTCACACTTCGGAATTTGTGAAGCAGACTTTGTGAACGGAAAATCCGCTTGGAAATTTCCGCCTGAAGAATGGGGCTGCTCTTTCTTCAGGCGGAAATCCTCGCGGAACACATTGCAGTTTATTGGAGACTGCAGTGTCCGCACGGTCCTAGCGCCGACTGATTCAGTCAGCGCCGGCTGCACTCGGAGCACTCACAGATTTCGTAGTCTGAACCTAGCCTGAAAGTTACTACAATAAAAAAAAAAAAAAGGAATAAAAAAGGGCCAAACAGGCAAACCTTCCTTCTTGTATTGCTTTGGCAGTGCCCGGGTGAGATGTATTCACTGCAGGAGAAAAGGCTGGTAAATCAGTGAGATCTGTCCGTCCCCACAGTCAGGACCTACTGCAGTGTTTTCCAACCAGGGTACCTCCAGCTGTTGCAAAACTACAACTCCCAGCACGTCTGGACAGCCGCTGTCTGGGCATGCAGGGAGTTGTAGTTTTGCAACAGCTGGAGGCACACTGGTGGGGAAACACTGACCTACCAAATGCCATAAAAATTTCTCTTTACAGTCAATTCGGATGTGATATATAGATGTCAGATCACATATAGAGAAAAGAATACAAATGAAATGTGCATTTCTGACAATGATAGCAATCTGGATTATTCATTGTAAAAAAAAAATTAAACGTTATACAATTTTCCTACATACTTTCTCACAGTATATATATATATATATATATATATATATATATATATATGTGTATATATATATGTATCAGTATATTTCCAAAGGAATATAATCAACAGATAATGGCAATTTATTATGGAATTCTCCAAAACTTCTAGAATTGTATCTAAGAAAATAGTAAATCTGATTAATAATGTACAGAAGCGATGACTATTGCAGATTAGTGTTCGTCTGTCTTTGTTATTTTCCCACCTGTTTTCACTCCTCTCCTCTCCTGTCCTGTCTTATAGTAGCTTTAATCTTATAATACTGACAAATCCGCACAAAAGGAGCTTACATCACACATGTCATATGCCTTCTGAATATATCTTACAAATGTATCATGCATTTTAGGAATGAGGCTAAATAACGGCTGCCAAAGGCCACTAAAAAGTCTGTATATACCGTAAGTGTTCACAATAAGGGTATGTTCACACTGCGGAATTCAGCGAGTAGAATTCTGCGCAGTGAACGTTACCATCAGTGTGAATGGGTCTTCCGAGAGACCTGTTCACACTGAGGAATTTCAGTGGCGGATAATGCCGCCGCTGAAATTGTTCTGCGCAAAGAAAGAACATGTTATTTCTTTGCGTGGAATTCCGCGAGTACTGCATAGCTGTCAATGGTGACAGCGCAGTGCCGCGCGGTCCTACCGCCGAAGTACTTTCCGCAAGCAGAGATTCCGCAGTCTGAACATACCCTCCGTTGGCGGAAGACTGTTTTCCCTGTCAAAATGTTGGACCCCAGTGGAACCCTATGGATCCTATTATAAATCAAAGGGGTCCAATAAACAGAAGCCAAAAGGCTGATGTGATCAGAGCCTAATCTAGGCTTTTTGATTAGATTTTTTTTTTTTACTTTTTTTTTTATTATTTATATTTCTAAGGCTAAGTTTCCACTTGGTTTGTTTCTGGCAGTTTTTGGATATCTGCCACTGCAGTTTTTGAGCCAAAGTCAGAAGTGGATCCATAAGGGAGGAGAAGTGTAAGTCCTTCCTTTATATGTCCTATTCTTTTTGAATACACTTCTGGCTTTGGCTCAAAACTGCAGTGGCAGATATCCAAAAACTGCCAGAAAAAAAACCAAGGTGAAACTTAGCCTTAATGCTTTTAATAGGTAATATCTGGTACACATTTACCTCAAGAGAACTGCACTCTACATGCAAAGAGTATGCTGGCTCCCAATAAATACTGCCTTTTGTTGTTTTTTTTAGGAACTTTAGAACTTTAGAAATTTAGGAACTGTCCTAAGTTCACACAGCAAAAAGTTTTTGTGGAATGTCCGATCATAAAATTTGGTGGACATTCTGCAAACAGTGAACGCCTACAGAATGCTGGCCCTAGGACTCCTTGGAAATGCTCCATCTTAGCAGCAGATGTCGCCGTATGTGCAAAGTGCAGCAGAGTCCCATTGAAATCAATGGGACTTTGCTGCAACAAAATTTCCGAGCCAAATTTTTCCACTGGGTTGCGCTCTGAAATTTTGTTCTGTAAGCATGGCCTAAGGCTATGTTCACACGGCAGAATTTCTCAATTCTGCTAGAAATTCCGTTCTGCACAGCTTGCAGCAGAATTTTTGCGGAAATGTGAAATTCCAGTAGAATTTTTGTGTTCTCAAAACACAGAATTCTGCCCCACTGACTTCAATGGGATAATGCCGCAGCACTGCAAAAAATTAAAGACTGGTGTGTGAATGGGATAGCAGAATCCCATTTAAGTCAATAGGCAGTACATTTCTGGTGGAATTCTTCCGTGAAATTCTGCACAGAGATTCCACCATGTGAACATAGCCTTAGAAGTGCAGAGAAGTTGCAGTATAGTTAGTTAATATATCATTTATCTACCAACCTACTTAACCTGTGTTTAGTTACAAAACAATACAGCTTCAGTGAATGACCAAAATTGCAGTAAAAATTATGCTGTTAGGGTACGGCCCTATGTACTGCTTACACAGCGTATTTCACGCTGCGTAAAATCATCTGCAGCAGCAGGAAATTTGCTGTATATTCTCAGATGATCATACACATGTAACGATGCCGGCTGGCAGGAGGTGGATCCTCTGTGCCAGAGAGGGATTGGCGTGGACCGTGCTAGTGGACCGGTTCTAAGTCACTACTGGTTTTCACCAGAGCCCGCCGCAAAGCGGGATGGTCTTGCTGCGGCGGTAGTGACCAGGTCGTATCCACTAGCAACGGCTCAACCTCTCTGACTGCTGAAGATAGGCGCGGTACAAGGGAGTAGACAGAAGCAAGGTCGGACGTAGCAGAAGGTCGGGGCAGGCAGCAAGGATCGTAGTCAGGGGCAACGGCAGGAGGTCTGGAACACAGGCTAGGAACACACAAGGAAACGCTTTCACTGGCACAATGGCAACAAGATCCGGCGAGGGAGTGCAGGGGAAGTGAGGTATAAATAGGGAGTGCACAGGTGAACACACTAATTAGAACCACTGCGCCAATCAGCGGCGCAGTGGCCCTTTAAATCGCAGAGACCCGGCGCGCGCGCGCCCTAGGGAGCGGGGCCGCGCGCGCCGGGACAGGACCGACGGAGAGCGAGTCAGGTACGGGAGCCGGGGTGCGCATCGCGAGCGGGCGCCACCCGCATCGCGAATCGCATCCCGGCTGGAGGCGGTATCGCAGCGCACCGGGTCAGTGGATCTGACCGGAGCGCTGCAGTAGCGAGAGTGTAGCGAGCGCTCCGGGGAGGAGCGGGGACCCGGAGCGCTCGGCGTAACAACACACAGGGCTAGCCGGCGGCAGACCTGTGTTTTCAGTGAAGATTGGAGGCAGGTAGCCCTGTGTGTATTGCTGCATAAGTGCTATGTGGGACTGTACCCTAGAACTGAGCAACTGTACCGTGACTGTGGTAAAATCTCAGTAAAAAGACGCTGTTACCGCAACAGTGCCACAAATAATACGCAATTTGTCAACACATCCTTACCTACCAACAGTTCATGATACACAAATGTGAGAAAAAGAACAATCCTCACAGAGACTGATGGACATGTAGCAATTTACATTTAATTTTCTCCCCTTCAAACTCACACTCCGATTATACAGTATAATCACTTGATTAGATAAATAAATGGATAGATAGATATGAGATAGATATATGATATATAGATAAATACATAAATAGATATAAGATAGATAGAGAAATACACTGCTCAAAAAAATAAAGGGAACACTAAGATAACACATCCTAGATCTGAATGAACTAATCGTATGAAATACTTTCGTCTTTACACAGTTGAATGTGCTGACAACAAAATCACACAAAAATTATCAATGGAAATCAAATTTATCAATCCATGGAGGTCTGGATATAGAGTCACACTCAAAATCAAAGTGGAAAACCACACTACAGGCTGATCCAACTTCATGTAATGTCCTTAAAACAACTCACAATGAGGCTCAGTAGTGTGTGTGGCCTCCACGTGCCCGTATGACCTCCCTATAACGCCTGGGCATGCTCCTGATGAGGTGGCGGATGGTCTCCTGAGGGATGTCCTCCCAGACCTGGACTAAAGCATCCGCCAATTCCTGGACAGTCTGTGGTGCAACGTGGTGTTGGTGGATGGTCTCCTGGGGGGATGTCCTCCCAGACCTGGAATAAAGCGAGACATGATGTCCCAGATGTGCTCAATCGGATTCAGGTCTGGGGACTGGGCGGGCCAGTCCATAGCATCAATTCCTTCCTCTTGCGGGAACTGCTGACACACTCCAGCCACATGAGGTCTAGCATTGTCTTGCATTAGGAGGAACCCAGAGCCAACTGCACCAGCATATGGTCTCACAAGGGGTCTGAGGATCTCATCTCGGTACCTAATGGCAGTCAGGCTACCTCTGGCAAGCATATGGAGGGCTGTGCGGCCCCCCAAAGAAATGCCACCCCACACCATTACTGACCCACCGCCAAACCGGTCATGCAGGGATGTTGCAGGCAGCAGAACGTTCTCCATGGCGTCTCCAGACTCTGTCACATATGCTCAGTGTGAACCTGCTTTCATCTGTGAAGAGCACAGGGCGCCAGTGGTGAATTTGCCAATCTTGGTGTTCTCAAATGCCAAACTTCCTGCACGGTGTTGGGCTATAGGAACAACCCCCACCTGTGGACCCAACCCTCATGGGAGTCTGTTTCTGTTTGTGGCCTGCTGGAGGTTATTTTGCAGGGCTCCTCCTTGCAGAAAGGCGGAGGTGGCGGTCCTGCTGCATGGTTGTTGCCCTCCTACGGCCTCCTCCAAGTCTCCTGATGGACAGGCCTGTCTCCTGGTAGTTCCTCCATGCTCTGGACACTACGCTGACAGACAGAGCAAACCTTCTTGCCACAGCTCGCATTGATGTGCCATCCTGGATGAGCTGCACTACCGGAGCCACTTGTGTGGGTTGTAGACTCCGTCTCATGCTACCACTAGAGTGAAAGCGCCGCCAGCATTCAAAAGTGACCAAAACATCAGCCAGGAAGCATAGGAACTGAGAAGTGGGCTGTGGTCACCACCTGCAGAACCACTCCTTTATTGGGAGTGTCTTGCTAATTGCCTATAATTTCCATCTGTTGTCTGTTCCATTTGCACAACAGCATGTGAAATTGATTGTCAATCAGTGTTGCTTCCTGAGTGGACAGTGTGATCTCACAGAAGTGTCATTGACTTGGAGTTACATTGTGTTGTTTAAGTGTTCCCTTTATTTTTTTGAGCAGTGTAGATATAAGATAGATAGATAGATATGGGATAGATAAATAGATATGAGATAGACAGATGATAGATAGATCTTTCCTATAACCCCCCTGTAGTTAGCTAGCCACCTGTAGATAAGACTCCCCTAAGAATAAAAAACACATACTCACCTCGGTTCCTCTGCAAGCAGCGTCACTAGAGGCCAGAAGCACCTTAAGACCTCACAGCTTGGACACACTAGGACCCCTGTGGCGTTGAGTGGTCCTACTGCATCCAGTCCCTATCCTCCCCACAGGACTGCCGTGGCACACCTGGCTGGTCCTTGCAGCACACTGGTTAGGAACCACTGTTCTATAGTAAGCTTTTTTGTATGGTAGAATGTGTTGGCTTGAATAAAGGCTCAGTATGAAATAAGAAGAGTATTCAATACCAGGAAAAGTAAATATCAGACATCTATGGGTGCTGTCAGTGGTATTTGGGCACATTGGGGGAGATTCATCAAAACCTGTGCAGAGGGAAAGATGTCCAGTTGCCCATAGCAACCAATCAGATCGCTTGTTAAATTTTTCACAGGCCTTCCTAAAAATGAAAGAAGCGATCTGATTGGTTGCTATGGGCAACTGGGCAAGTTTTCCTCTGCACAGGTTTTGATGAAACTGGTATTTGTATAGGAAAGCTCACAGCTGTTTCATGTGCAGGGACAGTTTTGCAGTCTGCAGTTTTTCATCTACAGTCTTATCACTTACCCTGAACGGCTGATCAGCAATAAATGGAAAATATGGGATTGCAGATTCCTCTTCCCCCCACTCTCCAGACACACAGGCGTTCCTGAGAAGCTGCTTATCAGAGAATTCAGCTTTCATCTCTATGGCCACATCAGCTGGAGGATCTTCTGAATCTCCACATGTCAACTGGATGTCGAAACTAGAAAAAAAGGAAGATGTCCAAGATGTGTGACCAGATGAGCAATAATTAGAAAATGGTCAAACTATAATATAAAACAAGTGGACACAGGGAGTAGTTTGTGGTCACAGCAAGCGTTATTCAATGTATCATTCAAAAGTTTTACTAAAAATGCAAGACAACGCATTTTGGGAAATCACTGTTCTCTTCATCAGGTCTAATAGTAGTATAGATGTGACATTTAATATTGTTACTATTGTTTCCCTGGAAAGATAGCTACAGGAAAGGGCATTTCAAGGAATAATTTGTAGAATCTACCTAAAGTCATTTTATGAAAGAAAAAAGGTGTCTATAGCCTTTATGGAGAGGACATAATAGAAATGTCAGGAATGAGGAGCATCTACTACTTGTCTAGTCTCATCATGCACTTCTCCAGCAGACTCATCCTGCACTCATCTCTAAACCTATGAGTATAAGTGTCAACCCAACGTCTTCCCCAACACTGCACAGCTCAGCATAATCTAGATAAAGGCTTGGTAATGAATTAACACAATCACAGCACTGGAACAACCAATAGGGGATTGCCAATTGGAAATGCACGTCTTTTTACAAGTAGATGACAGATCCACTGTAAGGACTACTCTCATGGACAGTGGTACTTTTATTGACTCTATAAGATACCTACAAAGCTATGACTGGCAGGCTTATTTCTCACTGCACCTATCAGTGTACGTTTATGCCAGGACAGGTATTGACAAATGCATTAAATGTATCCATAGATCTCCATTACCTCACGGTGTGTCATTTTGTACTCCATTTGGGTAATATCCATTGGGGATTTCTGGATGGAATAATAAAGACTTCTAAATTGGATCCAGTAAAAGCCATAAGCAGTGATCCCTCAAGTTCCAATATTAATTGGTTCCAGGATGACCATTGTATGTTGAAACCATTGTATGTTGAGACCATAACTCTATGGAAACCTGGTAATTGGTTCTGAAGCTCCCAAAATGTCATCCAAAAATAGGAAAAAGTGAGGATTAAACAAAAATAAGTAGATAACTAATATAGATAAAGCAAATCCTTACATATAAAAGTAATAAAGATCTGCTGGGAGCTGTAATCACTGTCTGTATAGAGGACAGTAGCTTCTTGAGGGTCCTGTACAGTACACACAATGTCCTAAAAAAGTAAAATAGAGTCGCCCTCACCTAGTGTCCAAAGGAGCTGCTAACCCTGGCACAGGTAAAGTGTACAGAACATGTAATACCTCCCTGTACTGTAGGGGGCGCTACCAGACACCAGTCAGTGCATGTACGTCAGGAATACAGGGGTTTTACCAGTGAAATGTCCATTCTGATTGGTCAGTTCTTCCAGCCACTGACATGTTTCAATGTCCATACATTGTATGTTGAGTCTCGTTTCAAGTTACAATGGTCCAGAAAAGAACATTGTATGTTTAAAATATTGTACGTTGAGGCCATTGTAAGTTGAGGGATCACTGTACTGTGTGGTATACATTTACTTTCTTTTAACATGGGACCCCATGTATGATGGACGCCTCCAACTGTGTGAAACCAGAAGGTCCCACCCCCCCCCCACAGAGAAATTCCGGGCAGAGATTCCGATGCGGCAGCCTTCCACTGCACAGTGTTGAATTTCTGTGACAGAATCTCTGCTGAGGAAATTGAAATTCCAAAGGCCGGAACTGCATTGCCGTCAATGGGGACACCATACGCAAACGCAACACTGCATACGCAATCTCAATAGTATAGTATATTGTAAACTTTAAAAAATTAATTACCGTATTTTTCGCCGTATAAGACGCACTTTTTCTTCCCCAAAACTGGTGGGGGAAAAGTTGGTGCGTCTTATATGGCGAATACACACCTATCGCGGCGATCCCTGCGGCCATCAACGGCCGGGACCCGCGGCTAATACAGGACATCACCGATCGCGGTGATGCCCTGTATTAACCCTTCAGACGCAGCAATCAAAGCTGACCACCACGTCTGAAGCGAAAGTGACACTAACCCGGCTGCTCAGTCGGGCTGTTCGGGACCGCCGCGGTGAAATCGTGGCATCCTGAACAGCTTACAGGACACCGGGAGGGACCTTACCTGCCTGCTTGGTGTCTGCTCCGTGCTGGGATCCCCTGCATGGTCGGCGCTCTCCTTCGACGTCATCACATCGCCGCGCACGCCGTCCCGTCATCCAATAGGAGCGGCGTGCGTAGCGACGTGATGACGGCGACGGAGAGCGTGGATCCCGGGGAAGAAGATGTCCGGAGCATCGGGGAGACCACGGGGACGCGGCGACAGCGATGGAGCGACATCCATGGCAGCGGTGACGGGTCCGGAGCGGCGGGGACACGTGAGTATTACCTCCTATACCAGTGGTCTTCAACCTGCGGACCTCCAGATGTTGCAAAACTACAACTCCCAGCATGCCCGGACAGCCAACGGCTGTCCGGGCATGCTGGGAGTTGTAGTTTTGCAACATCTGGAGGTCCGCAGGTTGAAGATCACTGTTGGGTTCAGAATCCTTTTTTGAACTACACCACTAAAAAAGGGCAATAGGGTAGTATTCCCACTCGATAAGGCTCATGCATGTTTCATAATGTGGCGTTTGATTGCAGATAAGTAAACACAGCAGCACATTCCATGCACATCTATAGTAACAGTATAAGGAAATACTCAGCGCTGCCAGCCACACTTCATAGATACAGGAAGACATTAGATCAATCATAGACTTCTGACATCGTATTCGCACCTCTCTGGGTTCATGCCGACCATTCCCATAATGAGGATCTTCTTCCCTGGTCTCATGCCGCCTTTTATGTGGCCACAGAACGGAACTGTCTGCAATAACAAGGAGTCTGGTTAAACAAGGACAATAATGTATAAATACTGATAAAATGTAAGGAAATGTACAGCTCCTTGGAGATATGGATTATTCAATGTATTCACTGTAGGAATCTACTTGCATGTCCCTATTTAAGTGGTTCTGCAGCTTAGGGCTGGGCGGTATACCGGTTCATACCGAATACCGAAATTTTTGTGCTGCACGATATGAATTTGAACCCATACCGCAATACCGGTTTGGCCCCTCCCCCTCGGGAATGAATGAATTATCAGCCCAGCGCTGCGCTGTCCCCACATCGAGGAACTAATCCTATGTGACCTGCGAGCGCTGTTCTGCTTCCCCCAATTAATTATCAGCCCAGCGCTGTCCCCATCAGGGTACTACTCACCCGCATGCGCTGCCCTCCTCGTCCTGTTTGTTGCGGCCGCCGGCGCTGACACTCTATACCAGTGGTCTCCAACCTGCGGACCTCCAGATGTTGCAAAATTACAACTCCCAGCATGCCCGGACAGCCAACGGCTGTCCGGGCATGCTGGGAGTTGTAGTTTTGCAAAATCTGAAGGTCCGCAGGTTGAAGACCACTGCTTTATACTGTGCGGTATCCCTATGCCCGGGCTGCAAAAAAATAAACAAAATAAACTTTAACTCACCTCCCGTTGGTCTGGTACTGGCCTTACTTGTTTCCTGGGGACGGGAACGTCGGACAGCCGCAGCGATGTTCCGCCTCGGCCGCAGCGAAGTTCTGCATCGGCCGGTGATAGGCTGAGCCCACTGTCATGTAAGAAGCTGGCCAGAGCTCCTTACATGACAGTGGGCTCAGCCTATCACCGGCCGAGGTGGAACATTGCTGCGGCCGGTGATAGGCTGGCGGCTCTCCGACGTTCCCGTCCCCAGCGTAAGGCCGACGTAGGTGCGTTAAAGTTTATTTTGTTTACCATTTGCAGCCCAGGCATAGGGATACCGCACAGTATAGAGTGCCAGCACCGGTGGGCGTAACAAACAGGACGAGGAGGGCAGCACTTGCGGGTGATATGTGAGTATTTACCCCGATGGAGATGTTGACTGATAATTAATATGGGGGGGGGGGGGGGGGCTAGGAAATACCGTTATAATCCGGGAACCGACAAAAGTTTAAAAAATACCGTGATACACACATTTGGTCATACCGCCCAGCCCTACTGCAGCTGTTGCAAAACTACCACCCAATGATGGCATACCTGGGGCTGTGATGGGGGTTGTAGTTCTGCAAGAGCTGGAGGGCTACACGTGGGGAACACAGTCTGCTAAGTGATAATAAGGTTCTGATTTCAGTGCAGCCTAGGGAGTACAGCCAAGCCAGTGTCCTATCCCGCACTGAGCATACAATGATTATAGAGGCCGCCAAGAATAACCATAATTATAGACATACAGGTATATCATTATATATGGAGATATTCTTGTACAGTGAATTCAGACCCTGATGTTATTCATCTTTTTAAGAGCACATAAATGTTAGAAAGATTTTATAGATTGCCTTTCCGTAAAAATACACTAATAACTGGCAAGGTAACAACGACTTACAGAATGTAAGCCAAAACGCTGCTCTTGTCTTGACCTTACCTTACAGGGTTTATACTCATTCATTGAAGAAAACTCCTGTAACTATGACAGTGATCATCAAGGAAATATTTTTAGCATGTTGAACCACTTTTTAATTCAATGTGTCCTATAATTGTGACACACACAGCAATTATTGCTATTTCCACTCAGATCATAGCACAAATCTCTGTGTAAGGATACCTGAAGCATACCTGTCGTACAGGTGACTATTAGGGATAAGCTGCCATGTCTGTGTACAAGAGAAGCAGCACTAGTTCCAGCCATTATATAACATGAGTATGGAATTTTTCAGCAGAGTTATCCCAAATTCACTTCTTCCAGAACATGTCTATGGAGTCTGCCATACACTGCACACACAGAGGAGAAGATCCTGCACTTCTATGTACTTCTATGTGCACAGCCTAAACAGCAGCAGCAGCTGCCTGGAGGATATAATAAAGCAGCACTGAGCAGACTATGTATAAATCCCTGGGTTAAGATCTCTTATATACACACACTTGTCTCTACTGTCTCTTAGCAGAGACAATAAGTACATTTATCAAAATTTATGTTTTCAGAGACCTTTTTTAAAAATAAATGAAGCAATCTAATTGGTTGCTATGGACAACTTCACTACTCTTCCTATATACAGGTTTTGTTAAATCTCCCCCAATGTCTCTGCAGCTTGTGAGTATTTCCAGGCACTTACCTTCCCTCCTCCCATAGCCCTTTAATGCTTGTAGTTTGATCCCTGATACTCTGCACACTAAGGGAGGAAATTATCAATGCTGTACGGCATGGGTGTCAAACATGAAGCCCAGCAAAGATATTCATTGCTCTGGTCAGGGCCGGATCATCATTGGCACTCCTGGAGCGCCTGCTCCGGGCCCCGTGCCCGCAGGGGGCCCCCATCTCATTCCGGGCATCTCTGTGTCCCGAAAAATCTTTTCAGGACACAAGGATGCCCCGGTTACCTCGTTGCGGTCCCGTGTTAACTTTAAAAACACAGGGGCTCCGAGAAGTTGCGCACGCAGGGATGTCACTGACGTCCCGTGAATGCGCCCATAGGAGAAGAGCAGTGCGGAGCGGAGCAGTGAGGAGGACACGCGGGTATGGTAAGTCACCACTCACCAGCACGTCATCTTTGGTGTTCCGTCCACCGCTCCTCTGGTCCCGGGACCTACTGCTATGGTCTCTAGGCCATAGCAGTAGATCGTGACCCCAGACCGGAGGAGTGGTGGTCGGAACACTGAAGTGGGGCAGTAAACAGGCATACAGCCTCCAGCCATACACTGTATATGGCTGAAGGCTGTATGTCTGTGGGGAACTATACTGCACCTAATGTGGGGGAACTATACTGCACCTAATGTGGGGAACTATACTGCCCCTAATGTGGGGAACTATACTGCACGCACTGTGCGGAACTATACTGCACGTGGGGGAACTATACTACACCAAATGTGGGGGAACTGTACTGCACCTAATGTGGGGGAACTGTACTGCACCTAATGTGGGGGAACTGTACTGCACCTAATGTGGGGGAACTGTACTGCACCTAATGTGGGGGAACTGTACTGCACCTAATGTGGGGGAACTGTACTGCACCTAATGTGGGGGAACTGTACTGCACCTAATGTGGGGGAACTATACTACACCTAATGTGGGGGAACTGTACTGCACCTAATGTGGGGGAACTGTACTGCACCTATGGGGGGAGCTATACTGCACCCCTAATGTGGGGAACAATACTGCACCTAATGTGGGGAAACTATACTGCACCTAATGTGGGGGAACTATATTGCACCTAATGTGGGGGAACTATACTGCACCTAATGTGGGGGAACTATACTGCACCTAATGTGGGGAACTATACTGCACCTAATGTGGGGAACTATACTGCACCTAGTGTGGGAAACTATACTGCACCTAATGTGGGGGAACTGTACTGCATAGTTTTGTGCAGAGGGGCAGAGTAATTTGCAGGGGGGCATGGGGTCTTGTGCAAAGGGGCATGGAGTGTTGTACAAAAGGGGCATGGGGTCTTGTGAAGGGGGTCATGAGGTGTTGTGTAGGGTGGGCATAGGGTCTTGTGCAAAGGGGCATGGGGTCTTGTGCAGGGGGGGGCATGGGGTCTTGTGCAGGGGGGCATGGGTTGTTGTGCAAAGGGGACATAGGGTGTTGTGCAGTGAGGGCATGTTTTTTTTTTTTTGATGCGGCCCACATAAACTTAAACCTTGTTTTTTTGGCCCATGTTAGCCTTTGAGTTTGACATGCTTGTTGTACGGCCTAGGTCAGGCGCCATATTATCACAAATCTTTATATTCAGGTCTCTTGGTTGCTCAAAAGTTTGAAAGTTTGGGCATCAATACACTTTCCATAAATGATCGAAGCACCTACCTTTCAGGCACCTAACTTTCATATCTCAGCCATTATGCATGATAAATGCAATTTAAAAAAAAAGTGCTAATTTTTGCACAAGTTGACTCCAGCCTGGAGCTGACTTATCCTGTCACATATATTTTTTTAGTTTGTTGCCAATATGCGACAATTCAATGAATTTGTCACGCATAAGCAAGTAGGGAACAGACATTTTAATGTATATGAACAGCATCATAAATTCTAAAAATGATAAATTGCAGCCTAAGGGTGCATGCACACCATGTTTTCACTGTATGGGTGCCGCATCCAGCTGACGGAGGGGAAAACCATGCGCTCCCGTACCCCAGCCGGACCGGCGCTGAAATCTATTCACTTTAATGAGCTGACCGAACCGTATCCGGTTTTCTGATCGGACCTCAAAACGTAGTATACTACGTTTTGAGGTCCGACCAGAAAACCGGATATGGGTCAAAAATGAGCCGACCGGAGTAAAACGGTGACTCCGGTCGGCTCATTAAAGTCAATGGATTTCAGCACTGGTCTGGCTGGGGTATGGGAGCACACGGTTTTCCCCTCCCCCAGTGGGATCCAGCACCCGTACAGTGAAAACGTGGTGTGCATGCACCCTAAGTCTTCATTAGAAATCTCCTACAATGTTGTGTCTACAGCTTCTATGCATTCCAGGGGGGTTCCATAATTGCAAACGGACCACAAGTAGCCCAATCCTGCAGTCATACTTTCTGCCCAACATTTCTTTATAAGTAAGGCTTCTTTCACACTGCTGTTATGACACGGCAGTGTGACAGCCATCGGGGGAGAATAGCGGGAGAAAAACTACTACTTGCCCCATCGTTTTCTCCCGCTATTCCCATTAAAAAAACAACGGTGCCTGATGGCCCCCATAATAGTAAATGGGAGCCATCGGGACCCGTTGTTGCCCGTTGCACGAGCATGACTGTTAAGAAAGTTTAAAGGGGTACTACCGTGCTGACAACTTATCCCCTATCTAAAGGATAGGGGATAATTTGCCTGGGGACCCCCACGATCTCGCACGCAGCACCCCGCTCTCATCAGGCCCCGGAGCGAACATCCGCTCCGGGTTTGATGACGGGGCCGGTGATTGTGACGTGACAGCTCCGCCCCCGTGTGACGTCACGCTCCGCCCCCTCAATGCAAGTCTCGCCCCCTGCCATAGACTTACAGTGAGGGGGCAGAGCGTGACGTCATGATACTCCGGCCCCGTGATCGGCAGTCAGCAGACCCGGAGTGATGTTCGCTCCGGGGCTGATGAGAGCGGGGTGCTGCGTGCGAGATCGGGGGGGTCCCCAGCGGCGGAATCCTTTAGATAGGGGATAAGTTGTCAGCACGGTAGTACCCCTTTAATGGCAGTTCTTGATGGGGAGCAATGGCAGTGTGATTGGGGCCTTACAAGTTAGACTAGGTTCACACAGTCGTTGCCTCCCGTCATTGCTGCTAAACGGACCATACTAAAAAACAGATGTAAACTGATGCAAAAGGATGCCATTAAGTGGCATCCTGTTGTATCAGTTTTTATTTTGTTTATTGTCTGTTTTTATTTTTGCCTGGCTACTTCCTGGTTGCTCACACCTCTTCTGAGCATGCTCAGAAGTAATAATGGATCAAAAATGGATATGAAAGAACAGGTGCAAACGGATGACATTACAGGCTCATCCATTTTCCATAGACTTAAATTTATTTTAATTTATTGAAAAAATACTGCATGCACCGTCTCTTCTCCCGCAAAAAAAATGAACATGACCGAAATTTCCTTGGACTTCTAGTATGTATAATGTGAACTGGGCTGCCTTTTTTGATGTAGGTTATCCCTATTTATTTTTACTTTTAAAGGGCTATTCCGGGCAAAAACATTTTATCCCCTATCCAAAGGATAGGGGATAAGATGTCTGATCGCGGGGGGCCCGCTGCTGAGACCCCCCGCGATCTCCCTGCAGCACCTGCATTCTATGCGGGTGCTGAATCTCCAGTTTCAGAAACCTCCGGGTTTCCGGAACTGGGGACGTGATGTCACGCCACGCCCCCTCCATTCGTGTCTATGGGAGGGGGCGTGACGGCCGTCACGCCCCCTCCCATAGACACGAATGGAGGGGGCGTGGCGTGACATCACGTCCCCAGTTCCGGAAGTTTCTGAAACTGGAGATTCAGCACCCGCATCAGGGAGATCGTGGGCTTTGGATAGGGGATAAAATGTTTTTGCCCGGAATACCCCTTTAAAGTCAATGTAGACAAACAGTTCTTCATCAAGTCACGTAAAATGGGTCAAAATAAAGAAAAAAGTAACAAGGTCCTGACACAAGGGTCTCGTGGCAGACATAAGGATTTATCAGAATCACTGTTTCTCCCGCTTACTCACAAGTCGAAGTTAATATATACGAAGGCGGCCAGAGCCAGCAGCAACTTAGCATGAGATTATAGCAAGATTTATCCTTCTCTATACTTTAGTGCAGTCTGGAACATAAACCCCAGATCCTCCTCAGCTGCCGGGGGCAACAGCAAAGTTTATTATTTTTCTATAATGAAGCACAACACGTTTTTGAAGTAAATGCTGATGCTTTGCGGGGTGTGATTTGTCATTCATGCCGCATTATATATTCTTCTGATCTCTGCATGCTGACAATTTACTTACCGCTTGGTCCAATCACAAGTCCTGTGAGTCATTCCTCCAAAAAGAGACAGATTTACTATCCTGGACTAGTGTACGGCTCTATTCACACCACACTGTGCCACTTGTCTGAAGTTTACATTTTTTTTTTCTTTTAGGTGTACAGGGTGTATTCACATGTTGTGGTCTTTTAGCATTTTGCAGAAATTTTGAGAAAACTGAGATTTGCCAATGACGTGTGAGCCAAACAGCTAAATAGTGAGAAGCGGCAAACAGGTCAAAGTTGCATGTGACTAGCAATGAGGTCAACGCTAGCAGGTTGTATGTGTCTT
Source organism: Hyla sarda (assembly GCF_029499605.1). Lineage (NCBI taxonomy): Eukaryota > Metazoa > Chordata > Amphibia > Anura > Hylidae > Hyla > Hyla sarda. The sequence goes on from NC_079191.1 coordinate 390,666,049, forward strand.
GCGACCAAAACTCAATCAAAGTTGGATTTTGTGCAGTTGTTGTATCACAACCACGCTGCCAGTCATAGGACACAATATCACAATCAAAATTGCTGTGCAGCCTTAAAGGGGTATTCCAGGCAGAACCTTTTTTTTATATATATATCAACTGGCTCCGCAAAGTTAAACAGATTTGTAAATGACTTCTATTAAAAAATCTTAATCCTTCCAATAGTTATTAGCTTCTGAAGTTTTCTGTCTAACTGCTCAATAATGATGTCACGTCCCGGGAGCTATGCATGATGGGAGAATATCCCCATAGGAACTGCACAGCTCCCGGGACGTGAGTCATCAGAAAGCAGTTAGACAGAAAACAACAACTCAACTTCAGAAGCTAATAACTATTGGAAGGATTAAGATTTTTTAATAGAAGTCATTTACAAATCTGTTTAACTTTCCGGAGCCAGTTGATATATAAAAAAAAGTTTTGGCCGTCAAAAAATATGTCCAGGCTGCCTGCATAACAAAAAAAAACAAAAAACTGTACTTACGTCCCGCACAGCCTCCTTTGTCGCAGCGGCAGCACCAGTGTCTGCCCCTCTGCACTTCCTGAATCTGTGGACAAAAGGTCACATTGCTGCTCAGCCAATCACTGAGGGAGAACACCGCTGAGGCGAGTGATTGGTGAGCGCCAATGTGTCATGTTAACATATTGACCATGGCACCAGGAAGTGCAGTGCGACAGACACCTGTGCCGCCATGATAACAGAGGACTTTGGGGACTGAATTCAATATGGAAGAACAAATCCAGAAGTATATCCTAAAAGACAAACTTAAAGGGGAACTCTGGTGGAAACAAATGGAAAACAAATGTTTTCAGATCAGCTGGTGCCAGAAAGTTAAACAGATTTGTAAATCATTTCTATTAAAAAATCTTAATCCTTTCAGTACTTATCAGCTGCCGTATCCTACAGAGGAAGTTGTGCAGTTTTTTTCAGTCTGACCACTCTCTGCTGACACCTCTGTCTCAGGAACTGTCCAGATTAGAAACAAATCCCCATAGAAAACCTCTCCTGCTCTGGACAGTTCCTGACACGGACAGAGGTGTCAGCAGAGAGCACTGTGGTCAGACTGGAAAGAACTACACAACTTCCTCTGTAGTATATCTGTGGTAGATTTTTAAATAGAAGTCATCTGGCACCAATTGATAAAAAAAAAAATTTCCACCGGAGTTCCCCTTTAAAAACAAACAATCCCATGGCGTTCCTGAGCCAACGCTTTGCTGGACCTCTTCCAGTCTCTGTACACCCCAATCACAGGCTGCAGTGGTCATGTGTCCACACTTCATTGTTGGAGGCTGGGGGTACGAATACTAGGAAAGGTGAGAGACATGGAAAGCGCTGTCCCTGGAACATGAGGGGAAGTGAGTATTGTGGAAAAGGGGGGGGGGGGGATTATTGTTTTTTTTTTTTAAATAACTTTTTATATTTCATGCTTTATACTTGTTTTTCACAGGACAATCTGCACAGAAAAAACACAATAAAATCCACACGATTTGCAGCAGATTTGCTTTATGTAAAGAATCCGGTATATTTAAATTGTACCTTTCAATAATACCTCCCTACGAACATGTGCTCACACCTTAACCGATCTCAAGAACGAGATGCTGTGCTTCTCACCCAAGTCCAAGAAGCCCCCATAGACTTACATTATGCCCTGGTCATGTGACACAGACTAGGGCTGAGCGGTATGACCAAATATGTGTATCGCGGTATTTTTGTAACTTGTGGCGGTTCCACGGTATTCCCCCCCCAAAATGAATTATTAGCCCAGCGCTGCACTGTCCCCATCGGGGTACTACTAACGTCACCCGCAAGCGCTGCTCTCCTCGTCCTCCTGTTTGTTGCGGCCGCCGGCGCTGACACTCTATACTGTGCGGTATCGCTATGCCCGGGCTGCAAAAGGTAAACAAAATAAACTAACGCATGTTCCTACGTCGGCCTTACGCTGGGGACGGGGATGTCGGACAGCCGTCAGCCTATCACCAGCCGCAGCGATGTTCTGCCTCCACCGGTGATAGGCTGAGCTCACTGTCATGTAAGAAGTCGTCCAGAGCTCCTTACATGATAGTGGGCTCAACCTATCACCGGTGGAGGCGGAACATCGCTGCGGCCGGTGATAGGCTGACGGCTGTCCGACGTTCCATTCACTAGGAAGCTGGTCCGGACCGATGGGGAAGGTGAGTTAAAGTTTATTTTTGCTTACCTTTTGCAGCCCGGGCATAGGGATACAGTATAGAGCAGTGGCCTTCAACCTGCAGACCTCTAGATGTTGCAAAACTACAACTCCCAGCATGCCCGGACAGCCAACAGCTGTCCGGGCATGCTGGGAGTTGTAGTTTTGCAACATCTGGAGGTTGAAGACCATTGGTATAGAGTGTCCGCGCCGGCGGCCACAAAAAACAGGAGGACGAGGAGAGCAGCGCTTGCGGGTGATATGTGAGGGGTACCCCAATGGGGACAGCGCTGGGCTAATAATTAATTGGGGGTAGAACAGCACATATGATTAGTTCCCCGATGTGGGGACAGCGTGCTGCGGCTGATAATTCATTCATTTCCGAGGGGGAGGGGCCAAACCGGTATTGCGGTATGGCAAAAAATTCATTTCGTGCAGAATTTTTTTTTCGGTATTCGGTATGAACCGGTACACCGCCCAGCCCTAACACAGACCCTGGAGAGAACATGCTAATCACGCACTTCTCCTGGCTTGTCGTGATCTGTTGGGATATGAACACTCTGACCCTGACAGATCAAAACTATTGGAATGTCTCTACGACACATCAAAAGTTTTTTTTTTTTTCATGACAGGGCTCAATTAACCGTATTGTATATATTTAGTGAAGAAAACAGTGGCTTACCAGTCGTGGAAAGAACACTTCAGCTTGTACCGGGGATCCTAGTGGACTGCTCAAACGCCTGCTGTCCAGCTGCTGTGGAGAGAACATATCACAGACAAGTTTATAACCTACATCTGTTATAATACTCCTGATTTACAGTACACATGGTTGTTCAGCCATGTACTAGTACAAGATAAGGATGTTTTATTTATTTTTTTCCTGCTTCAATGTTTAACCTTCAATATGGTGCCAATCACTTAGACGGCCTCCTGGAAAGATAACCAGCATGGCCACCTTTGCACCTGTTCTAATAGATTCCAGCACCTGCAATATGATCCCAGAAGAAAGTAAATGGCACGTCGTAGTGCACGGAGATACAGAGCGCTCTGTATGAGAACTGACACATGAACCTGTAAGTGAAAGCTTTAAAGGAGTACTCCGGTGGAAAACATTTTTTTTTTTTAAATCAACTGGTGCCAGAAAGTTAAACAGATTTGTAAATGAATTCTATAAAAAAATCTTTACCCTTCCAGTACTTTTTAGCAGCTGTATGCTACAGAGGAAATTCTTCTCTTTTTGAATTTCTTTTTTTGTCTTGTCTACAGTGCTCTCTGCTGACACCTCTGTCCATGTCTGGAACTGTTCAGAGCAGGATAGATTTGCTATGAGGATTTTCTCCTGCTCTGGACAGTTCCAGACATGGACAGAGGTGTCAGCAGTGAACACTGTGGAAAAGACAACAAAGAAATTAAAAAAGAAAAGAATTTCCTCTGTAGCATACAGCTGCTAAAAAGTACTGGAAGGATAAAGATTTTTTTAATAGAAATAATTTACAAATCTTTCTGGCACCAGCTGATTAAAAAAAAAAAAAGTTTTCCACCGGAGGACCTGTTTAAAGGGTTACTCCGCTCCCCAGCACCTGGAACATTGAGTTCCGATCGCTGTGTGCGGCTTCCGTGTTCACGTCCGCCCTCTCGTGACATCATGCCCCGTCATGTGACATTACGTCCCGCCCCCTCAATGCAAGTCTATGGGAGGGGGCGTGATGGCCGTCGCGCCCCCTTCCCATAGACTTTCATTGAGGGGCAGGCCGTGACGTCACGAGGGGGCGGGTGTGAACACGGAAGCCCGAACACAGCGTTCGGAACTCAATGTTACGGACGCTAGGGAGCGGAGTAACCCTTTAAGCTTGGAAAACCACTACTGCATTGGGGGGGGGGGGGGGGGATTTACTGCTTTATTGGTTATTCATTGTTATTATAATGTTATGTCATTTAATATATTTTGTTTATTTATTTATTTATTTATTTGTTATGTCTTGTAGAATCTCTGCTTGCTGTAAGTGAATAGGAACCTGCACTGTTTACTTTTTGGTCCTGGTCATGCGAAGCTTACACAGCCCATAAGACTATATGCACACACACAATATTGGGCACTTGAACAACATTCAAGAATAATATTTTTATGCCTTTTTTCTCCCTGAATTGCAGTGAATTGAGTAGTAATACGTCTGTCAGTTCACATACGGTTGATCTCTACATCCATAACGATTAAAGGCGTAAATGTAGTGCCAGGGGCAACTTTTATGCCTTTTATGTCTAAAAAAACTTCATATTTTTTTCCACTTTTTTTGAGCTGCAGGTTTTTGCATTGCAGAATAGTGTTTGTTGTAGCAAAAAAAAAAGTGGATTCCATCAATATCCAAATGGAAGGGGTACGGCCCCTGTGTTCACCCCTGACTGTCACAATGGAGTGGTAATGGCACTAAGAATGCACACTGCCACATCTCTGGTCGGCTCCGCTTTTTCTGTTGACTATAACAGGAGGACTATAAAGGAAAAAATAACCTAACATACCTTTAATGCCAGGGTGCAGGTATATTCTGAACCACGGACATAGAAAAGATGGGCACTAAATGGCAGAAGTAAATTTTATAGATCAGATTCATGCCACAATTCCTAAGATGGCATGCAAAATCCCATTACAGTCTATATGGGCATCTGAAACATCCTCAGAGCCATAGACATTGGGGGGTATTTATAAAAGGATTTATGTGTTTTTTTTTCACGGAACATTGGCGCAATACTTTGGCGCAGTGTCTTTTTGCTCCAAAATTTGGCGCATCTTCTGCACTGTCATTTTTACAACTTTCTCAAAATCACACGGTCCTGTGTCTGATTTTAACTTTAGTCAGTAATTCATCATTTGGGCCAATCGATCTTTGGCGCAAATCCAGTTTTTTTTGCCCGCAAATCCCCGCCAAGAAATTTTGCACATGGAAAACACACTTAGCAATGTCAGAAAATGTAAAGGCGTCAAAAAACATAAAAAAAAAAAAAAAAAAATTTGTGTGAAAGCAGCGACGCCTCCAGGGCTGCTCGATACTATCCTGCGACATAGTTGTCTCTGAGGGACCTTCACCCTCCGTTGAGCCAAGATTGGACATGGCCACACAGGTTCAGGAAAGGTCAGCGCTAAAGCAGTGGTCTCCAACCTGCGGACCTCCAGATGTTGCAAAACTACAAATCCCAGCATGCCCGGACAGCCAACGGCTGTCCGGGCATGCTGGGAATTGTAGTTTTGCAACATCTGGAGGTCCGCAGATTGAAGACCACTGCACTAAAGTAACAAAAAAAAAAAAAAACTACCCAAGTTGAAAATAAAATCCATTTCACCTGGTGGCTATAAACCCCACAAAAGAAAATTACTCATGTCGCTTGCTGATATACTGCAGGAGGGACTCCGAAATGGCTGCACAAGGGGTAAAATACGCGTCCTCTGTGGGGGTAAGTTCTGTGTAAAAGGCGCTGGGAACAGCTGATTTCAACATTTGCGCCAAAATTACTTACAACTTGCACCAAATGATAAATTTGGTGCATGTCCCCACGAAAACCAAAGTGAAAAAAAAAAGGGTAAAAAGAAACGGTCAACAGGCAAAATTGATAAATACCCCCCAATGTATTCACATCCTGACAGCTCGGTCCTCCACAGCCCATAAGCCTATTGGATTCACTAAACTGGTTCTGAAGGCAGAATGAGTCCTATCATCATATGGACAGTAGAAAGCTTCAGTGCCATATTACATGTATAAATAATGTAATCAACCAGTGTTTTCCAAACAGGGTGCCTCCAGCTGTTACAAAACTACAACTCCCAGCATGCCTGGACAAACAAAGACTGTCCAGGCATTGTGGGAATTGTAGTTTTGTAACAGCTGGAGGCACCCTGTTTGGAAAACACTGGTTTATTATATATAGGCTATTTGTACATATATTATGCAACTGAAACTTTCCTCATGGTACCTGTGATATGTAGCTACTAGAGATGAGCGAACTTACAGTAAATTCGATTCGTCACGAACTTCTCGGCTCGGCAGTTGATTACTTTTCCTGCATAAATTAGTTCAGCTTTCAGGTGCTCCCGTGGGCTGGAAAAGGTGGATACAGTCCTAGGAGACTCTTTACTAGGACTGTATCCACCTTTTCCAGCCTACCGGAGCACCTGAAAGCTGAACTCATTTATGCAGGATAAGTCATCAACTGCCGAGCCGAGAAGTTTGTGACGAATCGAATTTACTGTAAGTTCGCTCATCTCTAGTAGTTACCAAGTTTCAGGAGGGGCATATCTCAGCCAAGGAAAGCAGGGTGAAATATGAGTTAATAAAGTCTGTTTTCAGGCCTGAATTTTTAGGATATGAAAGGCAGGTTTGGCCTTTTATCCCCTTCCTGGCCAACACAGGTTTTCAAAAATCAGCACAGGTGCTGAAGACAGCTAGTAACTGGGTTTTAAAACTATTGTACCTCTGACGGCATTAAATATCCAAGCAAATTCCGTCAGAAGTTCAATTTCTGCCAGAGAAATTTTGCAGTGTTCACGGTTCAGCAGAATCCCACTGAAACAAAGGGAGGCTGCTAAACCAGAATTTCCAAGCAGAATTTCTTTTCGCTCGAAAATGCAGAAGTTTAGCCATGTGACTTTATCAGGTGACTAACTTAAAGGGGTACTCCCGTGGAAAACTTTATTTTTTTTAATCAACTGGTGCCAGAAAGTTAAACATATTTGTAAATTACTTCTATTAAAAAATCTTAATCCTTCCAGTACTTTTTAGGGGCTAAATACTACAGAGGAAATGCTTTACTTTTTAGATTTCTCTGATGTCATGACCACAGTGCTCTCTGCTGACCTCTGCTGTCCATTTTAGGAACTGTCCAGAGCAGCATATGTTTGCTATGAGGATTTTCTCCTTCTCTGGACAGTTCCTAAAATGGACAGCAGAGGTCAGCAGAGAGCACTGTGGTCATGACATCAGAGAAATCTAAAAAGTTAAGAATTTTCTCTGTAGTATACAGCCCCTAAAAAGTACTGGAAGGATTAAGATTTTGTAATAGAAGTAATTTACAAATCTGTTTAACTTTCTGGCACCAGTTTATAAAAAAATAAATAAAATAAAAAAAAAGTTTTCCATGGGAGTACCCCTTTAATGCTAACACAGGCAGGGGCCTCAGTGACATTGCAGAAGGTGAGTTTTCAGAGCTTGGCTCGACCTCTACATTTCAGGATATTATTTCAAGTATCTTAGTGTGCAACAAATTGTCAGCATAGATGAGCAAGGGCAGGACATCTTCATCTAAGGCTGAGTTCACACTGTGTTTTGTGTTTACATTTAATGTGTTATCAACTTGACAGGGATAGAGGGATATAAATATTTGTGGTGCACAATACATAACTGGAATGTTTCTGTCTGTCCACAATCTACTGATTTGTGTTTTACACAGGGATTTGTTTTTCATTTTTATTTTTTTGCTGTGTAGTACAGCTTAGGCCAAAATTACAAATCCCAGCATGCCCAGACAGCAAACGGCTGTCCGGGCATGCTGGGAGTTGTAGCTTTGCAACATCTGGAGGGCCGCGGTTTAGACATCACTGCCCTATTGTGTAGCGCAAAAAGAAAGAAACAAAACAGATATGTTGGTTTGTGTGAAAATTTACACATGGATTATAGCTTTTGTGTAACGTAAAAGTTTGTATTATTTTCAAGAACATAAAAATGTGTATGTTGAATGTAAACACATAACGCAGTGTGAACCGAGCCCAAGCCTCAGGCACATGGCCATATTATGGCTCCACTCAGAATGCAACATGTACAAAGCCACAATGAGGCAACCAACCAGGTTTACATGTCCATAATGTAATTTAGTTTCTTTCTAAGGCTAGGTTTAAACCAGGTTTTTTTTCCTCTGTTTCGATGTTACCATTACAGTCCGTTTAATTTAGCTCTATGCAAAAACATGGTTAACCAGACTATTGTATTTGCCAAAGTCAATGGAAAATGAATTTTCCGGTATGGCATACAACAGAATCAGTTTTGCATATGGCATACAGCAGTATTCATTGTTCCTATAAAAAGTATACATTAGACCAGACAATAGGAACGGTCAAAGCGGGCAGAGCGGGGCAAAGATGGTGGTGGCGGTTACCGGCGGCATACAGCAGGGAATGGCGGCAGACAGAGGGGGACCGGCGGCAGGGAAGGACCGGCAGCAGCAGAATACAGCAGTGAAAATCAGGTAAGTGATCTTCACTGCTGCATTGTAGCTTCACAACTACAACTCCCAGCATGCCCAGATAGCCAAAGGCTGTCTGGGCATGCTGGGAGTTCTAGTTTTGCAACATCTGGAGGGCTAAAGTTTGGAGACCACTGTATAGTGGTCTCCAAACTGTGTACTTCCAGATGTTGCAAAACTACAACTGCCAGCATGCCAAGACTGTCCAGGCATGCTGAGCGTTGTAGTTCAGCAACATCTGAAGGGTCAGATGTTGCAAAACTACAACTCCCAGCATGCCCTCTGGCTCTACAGGCATGCTGGTAGTTGTAGTTTTGCTACAACTGGAGGCACACTGGTTGGGAAACACTGTCTGTTTCCTAACTCAGTGTTTCCCAACCTGTGTGCCTCCAGCTGTTGCAAAACTACAACTCCCAGCATGCATTGACAGACCATGCATGCTGAGAGTTGTAGTTTTGCAACAGCAGGAGGTACACTGGTGCGGAAACACTGCGGTAGTCTGTTACTTAACTCGGTGTTTCCCCACCAGTGTGCCTCCAGCTGTTGCATAACTACAACTCCCAGCATGCACTGACAGACCGTGCATGCTGGGAGTTGTAGTTTTGCAACAGCTGGAGGTTTTCCCCCCCCATGTGAATGTACAGGGTACATTCACGCGGGCGGGTTTACAGCGAGTTTCCTGCTTTAAGTTTGAGCTGCAGCAAACTTCCCGCCGCAGCTCAAACTCCCAGCGGGAAACTCGCTGTGAACCCGCCCGTGTGAATGTACCCTAAAAACACTACACTACCACATAATAAAGGGTAAAACACTACATATACACCCCCCTAAACTGCCCCCCCACCCCCCAATAAAAATGAAAATGTCTCATATGGCAGTGTTTCCAAAACGGAGCCTCCAGCTGTTGCAAAATAACTCCCAGTATTGCCGGACAGTCGTTGACTGTTCAGGCATGCTGAGAGTTTTGCAACAGCTGGAGGCACCCTGTTTGGGGAACACTGCCGTGTCTGTCCCTATGCAAATCCCTAATTTAGGCCTCAAATGCACATGGCGCTCTCTCACTTCGGAGCCCTGTCGTATTTCAAGGCAACAGTTTAGTGCCACATATGGGGTATTTCCGTACTCAGGAGAAATTGTGTTACAAATTTTGGGGGGCTTTTTTTCCTTTTACCCTGGATGAAAAGGCAAAATTGGGGTCAAAACCAGCATGTTAGTGTAAAAAAATAAAAAATGTTACACTAACATGCTGGTGTTGCCCCATACTTTTCATTTTTACAAGAGGTAAAAGGAAAAAAAGACCACCAAAATTTGTAACGTAATTTCCCCTTAGTACGGAAATACCCCATATGTGGGTGTAAAGTGCTCCGCGGGCGCACAACATGGCTCAGAAGTGAGACTGCACTATGTACATTTGAGGTCCAAATTTGTGATTTGCACAGGGGTGGCTGATAGTTACAGCGGTTCTGACATAAATGCAAAAAAATAAATACCTACGTGTGACCACATTTTGGAAACTTCACCCCTCACGGAATGGAACAAGGGATATAGTGAGCCTTAACACCCCACAGGTGTTTGACAAATTTTCGTTAAAGTTGGATGTGAAAATGAAAAATCAGATTTATTTTCACTAAAATGCTGGTGTTACCCCAAAGTTTTTATTTTCACAAGGGGCAATAGGAGAAAGAGCCCCCCAAAATGTGTAACACCGTTTTTTCTGAGTATGGAAATACCCCATATGTGGATGTAAAGTTCTCTGCGGGCGAACTACAATACTCGGAAGAGAAGGAGTGTCAATGGGCTTTTTGAGAGAGAATTTGGCTGGAATTGTATGCCATGTGTGTTTACAAAGCCCCCATGGTGCCAGAATAGCGGAACCCACCCCCACATGCAACCCCATTTTGGAAACTACACCCCTCACGGAATGTAATAAGGGGTACAGTGAGCATTTACACCCCACAGGTGTCTGACAGATTTTTCATTTGCACAGCCCACTGTTCAAAAAATCTGTCAAACGCCAGTGGGGTGTAAATGCCAACTGCACCCCTTATTCAATTATGTGAGGGGTGTAGTTTCCAAAATGGGGTCACATGGGGGTGTCCACTGTTCTGGTAGCACGGGGGCTTTGTAAACACACAAGGTCCCCGACTTCTATTCCAAACAAATTCTCTTTCCAAAAGCCCAATGGTGCTCCTTCTCTTCTGAGCATTGCAGTTCGGCCGCAAAGCCCTTTACATCCACATATGGGGTATTTCCATACTCAGAAGAAATTGTGTTACAAATTTTAGGGGGCTTTTTCTCCTATTACCCCTACTAAAAATGAAAAATTTGGGATATAAAATTACATTTTTCATTCTCATGTCCAACTTTAGTTTCACAATGTTTTTATTGAATTTTATAAACATAAGAAATGTAACATATAACATATTATGACATCAGATGTGTCATTTTTTAGTTTCACAATGTTTTTATTGAATTTTATAAACATAAGAAATGTCATGTCCAACTTTAGCGAAAATTCGTCAATCACCTGTGGGGTGTTAAGGCTCATTATACCCCTTGTTATGTTCCTTGAGGGGTGGAGTTTCCCAAATAGTATATCATGTGATTTTTTTTGCTGTTATGGCACCATAGGGGCTTCCTAAATGAGACATGTCCACCAACAACCATTTCAGCAAAATTTGCTCTCCAAAATCCCATTGTCACTCCTTCCCTTCTGAGCCCTCTAGTGCACCCACAGAACACTTTACATCCACATATGAGGTATTTCGTTACTCGAGAGAAATGGGGTTACAAATTTTGGGGGACATTTTTACCTATTACCCCTTGTAAAAATTAAAAATGTGGGGTTTCACCAGCATTTTAGTGAAATAAATAAAATTTTTCATTTTCACGTCCAACTATAGTGAAAATTTGTCAAACACCTGTGGGGTGTTACGGCTCACTGTACCCCTTGTAACGTTCCTTGAGGGGTGTAGTTTCCCAAATAGAGTGCCATGTGTTTTTTTGTTTTGTTCAGTTTTTTTGTTTTTTTTGGGCTGTTCTAGCACCACGGGAGCTTCCTAAATGAGACATGCCTTCCCTTCTGAGCCCTCTACTGTGCCCGCTGAACACTTTACATCCACATATGAGGTATTTCCCTAATCGAGAGAAATTGGGTTACAAATTTTGGTGGACATTTTTACCTATTACCCCTTGTAAAATGAAAAAAAATGGGTTTACAATGGGTTAGTGTAAAAAATAAAGATTTTGAATTTTCTCCTCCACTTTGCTGCTATTCCTGTGAAACACCTAAAGGGTTAACAAACTTTCTGAATGTCATTTTGAATACTTAAAGGGGTGCAGTTTTCATAATGGGGTCCATTATGGGGTATTTCTAACATAAAGACCCTCAAATTCACTTTGAAATTGAACTGGTCCATGAAAAATTCCAATTTTGAAATTTTCATAAAAAATTTGAAAATTGCTGCGAAACTAAAAAGCCCTATAATGTCTTCAAAAAGTAAAAACATGTCAACTTTATGATGCAAACACAAACTAGAAATATTGTATATGTGAATCAACATATTTATTTGGACTGTCCACTTTCCTTACAAGCAGGGAGCTTCAAAGTAAAAAAAAATGCTACATTTTCGAATTTTTCATGTAATTTTGGACTTTTTCACCAAGAAATGATGCAAGTATTGACAAAAATATACCACTAACATAAAGTAGAATATGTCACGAAAAAACTAACTCAGGATCAAATTCATAAGTTAAAGCATCCCAGAGTTATTAATGCTTAAAGTGTCAGTGGTCAGATTTGCAAAAAATGGCTGCGTCCTTAAGGTCAAAATGGGCTGCGTCCTTAAGGGGTTAAACAGACATCAATAATGCAGTGTGAACATACCCTAAGTTGTTTTTTTTTCTCTGTTGGATTCAGTATAAATTTGAGAGAATTCTGTATGTAAGATAGAAATATGACATAACTATGTATAAATATGAAAATTACAGAATTTATAATGAATATGACAGAAATATGACAGAATGCTGTATGAATATAACAGAATTCAGTATATGACAAAAAACATAGTGAGGCATACTCAATGGGACACTGTGTTGGGATGTTCTATGGAAGAATACCTTCATAATAAGAAGTGCCTCTATATAAGCACAAAAAATTCAATTCATCTGACAAAAGCGAACATTTTCAAATTTTTCTAAACTGATGCATCAACCACTTTTGATACATCTCTTCACATTAGCAAAAATTGGTCTTTTTAAATATGACATTGGGCAGAACCATATCGATAAATCTGCCCCACTAGAATAATAGGTTATGAGCATAGACACACCTTAAGGTTACACAATAGCCTGATCCTTAGCAACATCAATACTGATTTTTAGAATAAGGAATTTTAAGAAAACATGGCAAGTTTTGCCGACCGTTTTAAGCCTAACAGTATGACCGTAGCAGAGCAGCCCTGAACGGCTTATACAATAAGCTTCTTTGAATTTGGAAAGCGTTAAATCCCTCAAACAAGTCAGGGAAAAGCTCAGATTTCTCTTCACGAATGTAGCCACAATTCCCCTTCTGATCTCTAAAGAAGGACAGTACTGTAACAAGTGCTGGACACTCAACTCACAGTTGACGTATGACAAAAACAGTGACCGCTAATCCATACTACACCAAAGGACTGCCGGGGCAGCACTGGTGACATATATATATATATATATATATATATATATATATATATATATATATATATAACCAAAGGATAAATTGGCCAGCACTATTGATCCAAACTATTGTAAAAACCTGGCTTGCAGGTGCAGGCTGCTGGGCTAAATAAACAGCAACAGGAGAATACAGCAGCACACTGCTAGCACAAAGATATAGATGAAACATGAGTATATAGATAAAACATGAGTATATAGATAGAACATGAAAAGCTATACAGCTGTAATGCAATAAATGACGATATGAAACTAGTTTCATATCTTCATTTATTGCATTACAGCTGTATAGCTTTTCATGTTCTATCTATATACTCATGTTTTATCTATATACTCATGTTTCATCTATATCTTTGTGCTAGCAGTGTGCTGCTGTATTCTCCTGTTGCTGTATATTTAGCCCAGCAGCCTGCATCTGCAAGCCAGGTTTTTACAATAGTTTGAATCAATAGTGCTGGCCAATTTATCCTTTGGTTGTATTACACATACGGGGGAGTGGCTACCTCCATGTTGGCTCCTGCACCCCACCCACCTCTATTAGATGTATATAAGGTGCCTTGGATGTTTCAGACCTTGCAATGCCTGTTGTACTGTTCACACAGAGGCATATACACAGTGTAGGGTCCGTCCCAGAATGAGGTCACCTTACCGTGGTGGGACGGTCCATGCTATTTGGTGCCAAATTTGCAAGCTAAGTACCTCATATTTTCATATCTTCATTTATTGCATTACAGCTGTATAGCTTTTCATGTTCTATCTATATACTCATGTTTTATCTATATACTCATGTTTCATCTATATCTTTGTGCTAGTAGTGTGCTGCTGTATTCTCCTGTTGCTATATATATATATATATATATATAGTAATGGTCATAACTGTTGGAACCCCTGTCATTTTTCAAGAAAATGAAGTATTTCTCACAGAAAAGTGTATTGGAACTAAACCAAAAAAGGGAGGAAAAAAGCTAATTGGACATAATGTCACACCAAACTTCATAAATGGGCTCAACAAAATTATTGGCACTCTTAACTTAATATTTGGTTGCACACCTTTTTGGAAAAAATTATTGAAATCAGTGTCTTCCTATAACCATCAATAAGCTTCTTAAACCTCTTAGCCGGAATGTTGGACCACTCTTCCTTTGCAAACTGCTCCAGGTCTCTCTTATTGGAAGGCGCCTTTTCCCAAAAGCAATTTTAAGATTTTTCCACAGGTGTTCAATGGGATTTAGATCTGGACTCATTGCTGTCACTTCAAAACTCTCCAGCACTTTGTTGCCATCCATTTCTGGGGGCTTTTTGACACGTTTGGGCTCATTGTCCTGTTGGAAGACCCAAGATCTCGGATGCAAACCCAGCTTTCTGACACTGGGCTGTACAGTGTGACGCAAAATCCGTTGGTAATCCTCAGATTTCATGATGCCTTGCACTCATTCAAGGCACCCAGTGCCAGAGGCAGCAAAACAACCCAAAACATAATTAAACCTCCACCATATTTCACTGTAGGTACTGTGCTCTTTTCTTTGTAGGCCTAGTTCCATTTTCAGTAAACAGTAGAATGATGTGTTTTCCCAAAAAGCTCTATCTTGGTCTCATCTGTCCACAAGACGTTTTCCCAGAAGGATTTTTGCTTACTCAAGTTAATTTTGGCAGAATGTTGTGTTTCTTTTTTATGTCTCTGTGTCAGCAGTGGGGTCCTCCTGGGTCTCCTGCCATAGCGTTTCATTTTATTTAAATGTTGACAGATAAAACATGCTGACACTGATGCTCCCTGATCCTGCAGGACAGCATGAATATTTTTGGAACTTGTTTGGGGCTGCTTATCCACCAACCAGACTATCCTGCGTTGACACCTTTCATCAATTTTTCTCTTCCATCCATGCCCAGAGAGCTACAGTGCCATGGTTTGCTTACTTAGTGCATGTTGTGCACTCTGGAAAAAGACAAATCTAGATCTCTGGAGATGGACTTGTAACCTTGAGATTGTTGATATTTTTCCACAATTTTGGTTCTCAACTCCTCAGACAGTTCTCTTCTCCTCTTTCTGTTTTCCATGCTTAGTGTGGCACACACAGACACACAATGCAAAGATTAAGTGAACTTCTCTCCTTTTTATCTGCTTTCAGGTGTGATTTTTATATTGCCCACACCTGTTAGGTGAGTTTAAAGGAGCATCACATGTTTGAAACAATCTTATTTTTCCACAATTTTGAAAGGGTGCCACTAATTTTGTCCAGACCATTTATGGAGTTTGGTGTGACATTATGTCCAATTTGCTTTTTTTCCTCCCTTTTTTGGTTTAGTTCCAATACACACAAAGGGAATAAACATGTGAGAAATACTTAATTTTCTTGAAAAATTTCAGGGGTGCCAACATTTACGACCATGACTATATATATATATATATATATATATATATATATATATATATATATATATATACTGTATTTTTTGGCATATGACTACTTTTTAACCCAGGAAAATGCTCTCAAAAGTCGGGGGTCGTCTTATAGGGTGGGTGATGCAGTCGGCCGGGATGCCTGGATTATAGATAGAGAGCGGCGCTGTGCCCAGAAAAACATGCATCTTTCAACTGTCCGGCCCGCCTCTCCGATCTTGCACAATTCTGGAGGTAAAATCTGCCCCATGTGTGAGGTTAAATCATCTGCACCATGTGTGAGGTTAAATCATCTGCCCCATGTGTGAGGTTATCTTCAATAGTCTCCTTTTACCGACACAAACAAGAACCATCATCCTTGGGCACCGGAGGTCATCAGTAACATGGCATTCACACTGGCAGAATCCGAGGTTTCCTTACAGCAATGTCTAGATGTGTGAGGCCCCAGTCCTGGCATTTATTGTGTATGATGCAAATACATTCCCAGTTGCACTAATCAGAGCACTTTAATTATTGAAGGATTTCAGCACACGGCCCTCGGGAAAAGACTCATTTCATTACTACAGTATAAGTAAGCCAGAGGGATAAGTGGGATGATCCAGGGCATACATGCACTACAAGTACCACAATATGTAAGGACAGGGGACACATACACTACAAGTACCACAATATGTAATGACAGGGGATACATGCACTACAAGTACCACAATATGTAATGACAGGGGATCTATACACTACAAATACCACAATATATGATCACAGGGGACACATACACTACAGATACCACAACATGTGATCACAGGGGATATATACACTACAAGTACCACAATATATGATCACAGGGGACACATACACTACAAATACCACAACATGTGATCACAGGGGATATATACACTACAAGTACCACAATATATGATCACAGGGGACACATACACTACAAATACCACAACATGTGATCACAGGGGATACATACACTACAAATACCACAACATGTGATCACAGGGGATATATACACTACAAATACCACAATATGTGATCACAGGGGATATATACACTACAAGTACCACAATATATGATCACAGGGGACACATACACTACAAATACCACAATATATGATCACAGGGGACACATACACTACAAATACCACAATATGTAATGACAGGGGATATATACACTACAAATACCACAACATGTGATCACAGGGGATACATACACTACAAATACCACAATATGTGATCACAGGGGATACATACACTACAAATACCACAATATATGATCACAGGGGATATATACACTACAAATACCACAATATGTGATCACAGGGGATATATACACCACAAATACCACAATATATGATCACAGGGGATACATACACTACAAATACCACAATATGTGATCACAGGGGACACATACACTACAAATACCACAATATGTGATCACAGGGGATACGTACACTACAAATACCACAATATATGATCACAGGGGACACATACACTACAAATACCACAACATGTGATTACAGGGGATATATACACTACAAATACCACAATATATGATCACAGGGGACACATACACTACAAATACCACAATATATGATCACAGGGGACACATACACTACAAATACCACAATATGTAATGACAGGGGATATATACACTACAAATACCACAACATGTGATCACAGGGGACACATACACTACAAATACCACAATATGTGATCACAGGGGATATATACACTACAAATACCACAATATGTGATCACAGGGGATATATACACTACAAATACCACAATATATGATCACAGGGGATACATACACTACAAATACCACAATATGTGATCACAGGGGACACATACACTACAAATACCACAACATGTGATCACAGGGGATACATACACTACAAATACCACAATATATGATCACAGGGGACACATACACTACAAATACCACAACATGTGATTACAGGGGATATATACACTACAAATACCACAACATGTGATCACAGGGGATACATACACTACAAATACCACAATATATGATCACAGGGGATACATACACTACAAATACCACAATATATGATCACAGGGGATACATACACTACAAGTACCACAATATGTGATCACAGGGGATATATACACTACAAGTACCACAATATGTGATCACAGGGGATACATACACTACAAAGACCACAATATATGATCACAGGGGATACGTACACTACAAATACCACAATATATGATCACAGGGGACACATACACTACAAGTACCACAATATATGATCACAGGGGACACATACACTACAAATACCACAATATATGATCACAGGGGACACATACACTACAAATACCACAATATGTAATGACAGGGGATATATACACTACAAATACCACAACATGTGATCACAGGGGACACATACACTACAAATACCACAATATGTGATCACAGGGGATACATACACTACAAATACCACAATATATGATCACAGGGGATATATACACTACAAATACCACAATATGTGATCACAGGGGATATATACACTACAAATACCACAATATATGATCACAGGGGATACATACACTACAAATACCACAATATGTGATCACAGGGGACACATACACTACAAATACCACAACATGTGATCACAGGGGATACATACACTACAAATACCACAATATGTGATCACAGGGGATACATACACTACAAATACCACTGTTACGCCTAGCGCTCCGGGTCCCCGCTCCTCCCCGGAGCGCTCACGGCGTTTTTCTCCCTGCAGCGCCCCGGTCAGTCCCGCTGACCGGGAGCGCTGCACTGTCATGGCCGTCGGGGATGCGATTCGCACAGCGGGACGCGCCTGCTCGCGAATCGCATCCCAGGTCACTTACCCGTCCCGGTCCCCTGCTGTCATGTGCTGGCGCGCGCGGCTCCGCTCTCTAGGGCGCGCGCGCGCCAGCTCTCTGAGACTTAAAGGGCCAGTGCACCAATGATTGGTGCCTGGCCCAATTAGCTTAATTGGCTCCCACCTGCTCCCTGGCTATATCTGATCTCCTCCCTTGCACTCCCTTGCCGGATCTTGTTGCCTTGTGCTAGTGAAAGCGTTTAGTGTGTCCAAAGCCTGTGTTACCTGAACTTCTGCTATCCATCCTGACTACGAACCTTGCCGCCTGCCCCCGACCTTCTGCTACGTCTGACCTTGCCTCTGCCTAGTCCTTCTGTCCCACGCCTTTTCAGCAGTCAGCGAGGTTGAGCCGTTGCTAGTGGATACGACCTGGTTGCTACTGCCGCAGCAAGACCATCCCGCTTTGCGGCGGGCTCTGGTGAAAACCAGTAGCCTCTTAGAACCGGTCCACTAGCACGGTCCACGCCAATCCCTCGCTGACACAGCGGATCCACAACCCGTAAGCCGAATCGTGACAGTAGATCCGGCCATGGATCCCGCTGAGGTGCCGCTGCCAAGTCTCGCTGACCTTCCCACGGTGGTCGCTCAGCAATCGCAGCAGATTGCCCAACAAGGACAGCAGCTGTCGCAGTTGACCGCCATGTTACAGCAACTTCTGCCTCTGCTACAGCAGCAACCATCTCCTCCGCCAGCTCCTGCACCTCTTCCGCAGCGAGTGGCCGCTCCTAGCCTCCGCTTGTCCCTGCCGGACAAATTTGATGGGGACTCTAAACTCTGCCGTGGATTTTTGTCTCAGTGTTCCCTGCATATGGAGATGTTGTCGGACTTGTTTCCTACAGAACGGTCTAAGGTGGCGTTTGTAGTAAGCCTTCTTTCAGGAAAGGCCTTGTCTTGGGCCACACCGCTCTGGGACCGCAATGATCCTGCCACAGCCTCAGTCCAGTCCTTTTTCGCTGAAGTCCGGAGTGTCTTCGAGGAGCCAGCCCGAGCTTCTTCTGCCGAGACTGCCCTGTTGAACCTGGTCCAGGGTAATTCTTCAGTGGGCGAGTACGCCATCCAATTTCGTACTCTTGCTTCCGAGTTATCATGGAATAACGAGGCTCTCTGCGCGACCTTTAAAAAAGGCCTATCCAGTCGCATCAAGGATGTGCTGGCCGCACGAGAGATTCCTGCCAACCTGCAAGAACTCATCCATTTGGCTACCCGCATTGACATGCGTTTTTCTGAGCGACACCAAGAGCTCCGCCAGGAAAAAGACTTAGATCTCTGGGCACCTCTCCCACAGTATCCGTTGCAATCTACGCCTGGGCCTCCCGCCGAGGAGGCCATGCAAGTGGATAGGTCTCGCCTGACCCAGGAAGAGAGGAATCGCCGTAGGGAAGAAAATCTCTGTCTTTACTGTGCCAGTACCGAGCATTTCTTGGTGGATTGCCCTATCCGTCCTCCACGTCTGGGAAACGCACGCACGCACCCAGCTCACGTGGGTCTGGCGTCTCTTGGTTCCAAGTCTGCTTCTCCACGTCTTACGGTGCCCGTGCGGATTTCTCCTTCAGCCAACTCCTCCCTCTCAGCCGTGGCCTGCTTGGACTCTGGTGCCTCTGGGAATTTTATTTTGGAGTCGTTTGTGAATAAATTCAGCATCCCGGTGACCCGTCTCGTCAAGCCGCTCTACATTTCCGCGGTCAATGGAGTCAGACTGGATTGCACCGTGCGTTACCGCACAGAACCCCTCCTGATGTGTATTGGACCCCACCACGAAAGGATTGAGCTCTTCGTTCTCCCCAACTGTACCTCTGAGGTCCTCCTCGGTCTGCCATGGCTCCGGCTTCATTCTCCCACTCTTGATTGGACCACCGGGGAGATCAAGAACTGGGACTCTGCCTGCCTTAGGAAGTGCCTCTCCCCCCCTCCCAGTCCCGTCAGGCAAGCCTCTGTGCCTCCTCATGGCTCCCGTCCTTGTGTCACCCTGCCCCGTGCCAAGCTTCACCCTCTGCCCTCCCTCCCCATTCCAACTCCTGCTGTACTGCCTGCCGTTGAGGAAACCCTCCATTCTTTCCCGGTGTCCTCATCCCAGGGGAGGCAGTTACCGGACAAAAAAAAGGGGAGACCTAAGGGGGGGGGTACTGTTACGCCTAGCGCTCCGGGTCCCCGCTCCTCCCCGGAGCGCTCACGGCGTTTTTCTCCCTGCAGCGCCCCGGTCAGTCCCGCTGACCGGGAGCGCTGCACTGTCATGGCCGTCGGGGATGCGATTCGCACAGCGGGACGCGCCTGCTCGCGAATCGCATCCCAGGTCACTTACCCGTCCCGGTCCCCTGCTGTCATGTGCTGGCGCGCGCGGCTCCGCTCTCTAGGGCGCGCGCGCGCCAGCTCTCTGAGACTTAAAGGGCCAGTGCACCAATGATTGGTGCCTGGCCCAATTAGCTTAATTGGCTCCCACCTGCTCCCTGGCTATATCTGATCTCCTCCCTTGCACTCCCTTGCCGGATCTTGTTGCCTTGTGCTAGTGAAAGCGTTTAGTGTGTCCAAAGCCTGTGTTACCTGAACTTCTGCTATCCATCCTGACTACGAACCTTGCCGCCTGCCCCCGACCTTCTGCTACGTCTGACCTTGCCTCTGCCTAGTCCTTCTGTCCCACGCCTTTTCAGCAGTCAGCGAGGTTGAGCCGTTGCTAGTGGATACGACCTGGTTGCTACTGCCGCAGCAAGACCATCCCGCTTTGCGGCGGGCTCTGGTGAAAACCAGTAGCCTCTTAGAACCGGTCCACTAGCACGGTCCACGCCAATCCCTCGCTGACACAGCGGATCCACAACCCGTAAGCCGAATCGTGACAACCACAATATATGATCACAGGGGACACATACACTACAAATACCACAATATATGATTACAGGGGATACATACACTACAAATACCACAACATGTGATTACAGGGGATACATACACTACAAATACCACAACATGTGATCACAGGGGATACATACACTACAAATACCACAATATATGATCACAGGGGATACATACACTACAAATACCACAACATGTGATCACAGGGGACACATACACTACAAATACCACAACATGTGATCACAGGGGATATATACACTACAAATACCACAATATATGATCACAGGGGATACATACACTACAAGTACCACAATATGTGATCACAGGGGATATATACACTACAAGTACCACAATATGTGATCACAGGGGATACATACACTACAAATACCACAATATATGATCACAGGGGACACATACACTACAAATACCACAATATATGATCACAGGGGATACGTACACTACAAATACCACAATATATGATCACAGGGGACACATACACTACAAGTACCACAATATATGATCACAGGGGACACATACACTACAAATACCACAATATATGATCACAGGGGATACATACACTACAAATACCACAATATGTGATCACAGGAGATACATACACTACAAATACCACAATATGTAATGACAGGGGATATATACACTACAAATACCACAACATGTGATCACAGGGGACACATACACTACAAATACCACAATATGTGATCACAGGGGATACATACACTACAAATACCACAACATGTGATCACAGGGGACACATACACTACAAATACCACAATATGTGATCACAGGGGATACATACACTACAAATACCACAATATATGATCACAGGGGATATATACACTACAAGTACCACAATATGTGATCACAGGGGACACATACCATACAAATACCACAATATGTGATCACAGGGGATATATACACTACAGATACCACAATATATGATCACAGGGGATACATACACTACAAATACCACAATATGTGATCACAGGGAACACATACACTACAAATACCACAACATGTGATTACAGGGGATACGTACACTACAAATACCACAACATGTGATCACAGGGGATACATACACTACAAATACCACAATATATGATCACAGGGGATACATACACTACAAGTACCACAATATGTGATCACAGGGGATATATACACTACAAGTACCACAATATGTGATCACAGGGGATATATACACTACAAATACCACAATATATGATCACAGGGGATACATACACTACAAATACCACAATATGTGATCACAGGGGATATATACACTACAAATACCACAATATGTGATCACAGGGGATATATACACTACAAGTACCACAATATATGATCACAGGGGACACATACACTACAAATACCACAACATGTGATCACAGGGGACACATACACTACAAATACCACAACATGTGATTACAGGGGATACGTACACTACAAATACCACAACATGTGATCACAGGGGATACATACACTACAAATACCACAATATATGATCACAGGGGATACATACACTACAAGTACCACAATATGTGATCACAGGGGATATATACACTACAAGTACCACAATATGTGATCACAGGGGATATATACACTACAAATACCACAATATATGATCACAGGGGACACATACACTACAAATACCACAACATGTGATCACAGGGGATACATACACTACAAATACCACAATATATGATCACAGGGGATACGTACACTACAAATACCACAATATATGATCACAGGGGACACATACACTACAAGTACCACAATATATGATCACAGGGGACACATACACTACAAATACCACAATATATGATCACAGGGGACACATACACTACAAATACCACAATATGTAATGACAGGGGATATATACACTACAAATACCACAACATGTGATCACAGGGGACACATACACTACAAATACCACAATATGTGATCACAGGGGATACATACACTACAAATACCACAATATATGATCACAGGGGATATATACACTACAAATACCACAATATGTGATCACAGGGGATATATACACTACAAATACCACAATATATGATCACAGGGGATACATACACTACAAATACCACAATATGTGATCACAGGGGACACATACACTACAAATACCACAATATGGGATCACAGGGGATATATACACTACAAGTACCACAATATGTGATCACAGGGGATACATACACTACAAATACCACAATATATGATCACAGGGGATACGTACACTACAAGTACCACAATATGTGATCACAGGGGATACATACACTACAAATACCACAATATATGATCACAGGGGATACATACACTACAAATACCACAATATGTGATCACAGGGGACACATACACTACAAATACCACAATATGTGATCACAGGGGATATATACACTACAAGTACCACAATATGTGATCACAGGGGATACATACACTACAAGTACCACAATATATGATCACAGGGGATACGTACACTACAAGTACCACAATATGTGATCACAGGGGATACATACACTACAAATACCACAATATATGATCACAGGGGATACGTACACTACAAATACCACAACATGTGATCACAGGGGACACATACACTACAAATACCACAACATGTGATTACAGGGGATACGTACACTACAAATACCACAACATGTGATCACAGGGGATACATACACTACAAATACCACAATATGTGATCACAGGGGATATATACACTACAAGTACCACAATATGTGATCACAGGGGATACATACACTACAAATACCACAATATATGATCACAGGGGATACGTACACTACAAATACCACAATATATGATCACAGGGGGACACATACACTACAAGTACCACAATATATGATCACAGGGGACACATACACTACAAATACCACAATATATGATCACAGGGGACACATACACTACAAATACCACAATATGTAATGACAGGGGATATATACACTACAAATACCACAATATGTGATCACAGGGGATATATACACTACAAATACCACAACATGTGATCACAGGGGACACATACACTACAAATACCACAATATGTGATCACAGGGGATACATACACTACAAATACCACAATATATGATCACAGGGGATATATACACTACAAATACCACAATATGTGATCACAGGGGATATATACACTACAAATACCACAATATATGATCACAGGGGATACATACACTACAAATACCACAATATGTGATCACAGGGGACACATACACTACAAATACCACAACATGTGATCACAGGGGATACATACACTACAAATACCACAATATGTGATCACAGGGGATACGTACACTACAAATACCACAATATATGATCACAGGGGACACATACACTACAAATACCACAACATGTGATTACAGGGGATATATACACTACAAATACCACAACATGTGATCACAGGGGATACATACACTACAAATACCACAATATATGATCACAGGGGATACATACACTACAAATACCACAACATGTGATCACAGGGGATACATACACTACAAATACCACAATATATGATCACAGGGGATACATACACTACAAATACCACAACATGTGATCACAGGGGATACATACACTACAAATACCACAATATATGATAACAGGGGATACATACACTACAAGTACCACAATATGTGATCACAGGGGATATATACACTACAAGTACCACAATATGTGATCACAGGGGATACATACACTACAAATACCACAATATATGATCACAGGGGACACATACACTACAAATACCACAATATATGATCACAGGGGATACGTACACTACAAATACCACAATATATGATCACAGGGGACACATACACTACAAATACCACAATATATGATCACAGGGGACACATACACTACAAATACCACAACATGTGATCACAGGGGATATATACACTACAAATACCACAATATATGATCACAGGGGATATATACACTACAAATACCACAATATATGATCACAGGGGATATATACACTACAAGTACCACAATATATGATCACAGGGGACACATACACTACAAATACCACAATATATGATCACAGGGGACACATACACTACAAATACCACAATATATGATCACAGGGGATACGTACACTACAAATACCACAATATATGATCACAGGGGACACATACACTACAAATACCACAATATATGATCACAGGGGACACATACACTACAAATACCACAACATGTGATCACAGGGGATATATACACTACAAATACCACAATATATGATCACAGGGGACACATACACTACAAATACCACAATATATGATCACAGGGGATACGTACACTACAAATACCACAATATATGATCACAGGGGATACGTACACTACAAATACCACAACATGTGATCACAGGGGACACATACACTACAAATACCACAACATGTGATTACAGGGGATACGTACACTACAAATACCACAACATGTGATCACAGGGGATACATACACTACAAATACCACAATATGTGATCACAGGGGATATATACACTACAAGTACCACAATATGTGATCACAGGGGATACATACACTACAAATACCACAATATATGATCACAGGGGATACGTACACTACAAATACCACAATATATGATCACAGGGGACACATACACTACAAGTACCACAATATATGATCACAGGGGACACATACACTACAAATACCACAATATATGATCACAGGGGACACATACACTACAAATACCACAATATGTAATGACAGGGGATATATACACTACAAATACCACAATATGTGATCACAGGGGATATATACACTACAAATACCACAACATGTGATCACAGGGGACACATACACTACAAATACCACAATATGTGATCACAGGGGATACATACACTACAAATACCACAATATATGATCACAGGGGATATATACACTACAAATACCACAATATGTGATCACAGGGGATATATACACTACAAATACCACAATATATGATCACAGGGGATACATACACTACAAATACCACAATATGTGATCACAGGGGACACATACACTACAAATACCACAACATGTGATCACAGGGGATACATACACTACAAATACCACAATATGTGATCACAGGGGATACGTACACTACAAATACCACAATATATGATCACAGGGGACACATACACTACAAATACCACAACATGTGATTACAGGGGATATATACACTACAAATACCACAACATGTGATCACAGGGGATACATACACTACAAATACCACAATATATGATCACAGGGGATACATACACTACAAATACCACAACATGTGATCACAGGGGATACATACACTACAAATACCACAATATATGATCACAGGGGATACATACACTACAAATACCACAACATGTGATCACAGGGGATACATACACTACAAATACCACAATATATGATAACAGGGGATACATACACTACAAGTACCACAATATGTGATCACAGGGGATATATACACTACAAGTACCACAATATGTGATCACAGGGGATACATACACTACAAATACCACAATATATGATCACAGGGGACACATACACTACAAATACCACAATATATGATCACAGGGGATACGTACACTACAAATACCACAATATATGATCACAGGGGACACATACACTACAAATACCACAATATATGATCACAGGGGACACATACACTACAAATACCACAACATGTGATCACAGGGGATATATACACTACAAATACCACAATATATGATCACAGGGGATATATACACTACAAATACCACAATATATGATCACAGGGGATATATACACTACAAGTACCACAATATATGATCACAGGGGACACATACACTACAAATACCACAATATATGATCACAGGGGACACATACACTACAAATACCACAATATATGATCACAGGGGATACGTACACTACAAATACCACAATATATGATCACAGGGGACACATACACTACAAATACCACAATATATGATCACAGGGGACACATACACTACAAATACCACAACATGTGATCACAGGGGATATATACACTACAAATACCACAATATATGATCACAGGGGACACATACACTACAAATACCACAATATATGATCACAGGGGATACGTACACTACAAATACCACAATATATGATCACAGGGGACACATACACTACAAATACCACAATATATGATCACAGGGGACACATACACTACAAATACCACAACATGTGATCACAGGGGATATATACACTACAAATACCACAATATATGATCACAGGGGATATATACACTACAAATACCACAATATATGATCACAGGGGATATATACACTACAAGTACCACAATATATGATCACAGGGGACACATACACTACAAATACCACAATATATGATCACAGGGGACACATACACTACAAATACCACAACATGTGATCACAGGGGATATATACACTACAAATACCACAATATATGATCACAGGGGATATATACACTACAAATACCACAATATATGATCACAGGGGATATATACACTACAAATACCACAATATATGATCACAGGGGATATATACACTACAAATACCACAATATGTGATCACAGGGGACACATACACTACAAATACCACAACATGTGATCAGAGGGGATATATACACTACAAATACCACAATATATGATCACAGGGGATATATACACTACAAATACCACAATATATGATCACAGGGGATACATACACTACAAATACCACAATATATGATCACAGGGGATATATACACTACAAATACCACAATATATGATCACAGGGGACACATACACTACAAATACCACAATATATGATCACAGGGGATACAAACACTACAAATACCACAACATGTGATCACAGGGGATACATACACTACAAATACCACAACATGTGATCACAGGGGATACATACACTACAAATACCACAATATGTAATCACAGGGGACACATACACTACAAATACCACAAAAGGTGATCACAGGAGATACATACACTACAAATACCACAATATCTGATCACAGGGGATACATACACTACAAATACCACAATATGTGATCACAGGGGATACATACACTACAAATACCACAATATGTAATCACAGGGGACACATACACTACAAATACCACAAAAGGTGATCACAGGAGATACATACACTACAAATACCACAATATCTGATCACAGGGGATACATACACTACAAATACCACAATATGTGATCACAGGGAACACATACACTACAAATACCACAACATGTGATCACAGGAGATACATACACTACAAATACCACAATATGTGATCACAGGGGATACATACACTACAAATACCACAACATGTGATCACAGGAGATACATACACTACAAATACCACAACATGTGATCACAGGGAACACATACACTACAAATACCACAATATATGATCACAGGGGACACATACACTACAAATACCACAATATATGATCACAGGGGATACATACACTACAAATACCACAACATGTGATCACAGGGGATACATACACTACAAATACCACAATATGTGATCACAGGGGATACATATATTTGTGGTATTTGTAGTGTATGTGTTCCCTGTGATCACATGTTGTGGTATTTGTAGTGTATGTATCTCCTGTGATCACATGTTGTGGTATTTGTAGTGTATGTATCCCCTGTGATCACATATTGTGGTATTTGTAGTGTATGTATCTCCTGTGATCACATGTTGTGGTATTTGTAGTGTATGTGTTCCCTGTGATCACATATTGTGGTATTTGTAGTGTATGTATCCCCTGTGATCAGATATTGTGGTATTTGTAGTGTATGTATCTCCTGTGATCACCTTTTGTGGTATTTGTAGTGTATGTGTCCCCTGTGATTACATATTGTGGTATTTGTAGTGTATGTGATCACAGGAGATACATACACTACAAATACCACAACATGTGATCACAGGGAACACATACACTACAAATACCACAACATATGATCACAGGGGACACATACACTACAAATACCACAATATATGATCACAGGGGATACAAACACTACAAATACCACAACATGTGATCACAGGGGATACATACACTACAAATACCACAATATGTGATCACAGGGGACACATACACTACAAATACCACAATATATGATCACAGGGGACACATACACTACAAATACCACAATATGTGATCACAGGGAACACATACACTACAAATACCACAACATGTGATCACAGGGGACACATACACTACAAATACCACAATATGTGATCACAGGGGATACATACACTACAAGTACCACAATATGTGATCACAGGGGACACCACATGCATATAAATATGAGAACACAGGCCTACCAATGAGGGGACTATATCCCACAATCCACAAGAACTGTGAATTTATGGAACAGTCTACCTCAGGAATTGGTCACAGCAGAAACAGTTAAAAGCTTTAAAACAGGGTTAGATACATTCCTAGAACAAAATAACATTAATGCTTATGCAGAAATATAATCACACAATCCATTCAACCCACTTTACCCCTTCCTTTTGTCTTTTTTGATCATACTAACTATGTAACTATGCAAGTATGTAATCCCTCCACATTATTTTCCTTTAGCAGGTATATAGCACATCTCGTGCTACTGGTAGAACTGGTAGATGCTGCCATATAAAGTTACATCTCCTTCTATACCTCAGACACAGAAGACCCTGAGGCCCATAGATCAATGGCTTCTTCACTATAATATGGTGCAAGTATGTTATCAGATCCGGAGCTTTAATCCCATTCATCCAGATATATAGTAAATATATCATCCTATGAGCAATTCATTCTGTGGTATACTGCCCAAGCTATGTATTCCCATATATATATATATATATATATATATATATATATATTTATGCAGCAGGAATTTCTGTAACTGAAAAACTGTTCCATACATGTGAATGGGGTTGTTCCTGTAGCACGTGCATGGAATTTTTACAGCCCCCGTAAGCTATATGGAATAGAAATTTCTGAAACAGATTTAAAACGTGACTATACCCTCAGGTCGGTTTCCCAAAAGTCTCCTACAAGAGCGCGTGTAAAATGGGCCTTAGAGCAAATTCACACAGGACAGCTTTATTTTTTAATTATTTCAGCAGATTTTGATTTACCGTAAATTTGCCCCCTTAAAATGCTGGAAAAGTTTTTTTGTTCTTTTTTCTTAAATAAATAAAAAAAAATTAAAAAGTCAATGATTTTGAATTGATTTTATTGTACTTATTTATTTATTATTTGATTTTATTTCTTGTATTTTTTTTAAGTCAACAGAGAAATTTGCAACAAATCTGCGCTGAATCAGCCAAAAAATGTATATATTGTGGATTTGGAAATTTATGTAGCACATGGTCAAAACTTCTCTGCAAATCCAGGGATTTTTATGACTTTTTGCTGCATTGAAATTTACCATTTTCAATGCATTTTTGCGCCAGGTTTTACCTAACGTCGGGTAAAAGCGTCATAAAAACGTCATGCGACTCCAATGCAATGTTGCCAGTGATCGTACGTAAAAGCAAAAATCACCGAAAGCCCCGGATCTGAAAACAGCAGTAAAATAAGTGACATTCTCAGCATAGTAACGAGTCTGAGACAAATAACTGCAGGCAGTGAAGGCCAGAAACAAAGCCCAAGTATTTGGTGTTTTTCTCAAGATCTTGGCATTCGTGCTTCACCAGGACGACTGCTTGAATCCCAATCTGCACGCCGAGTATCCCATCGGTAAACCAGCCACGCATATAATGGCGCGGAGACCAGACGGGCGCCGAATGTGCAAAAATCTGTGTTAGGCCAGATTTACACTAGATTTTTGTGCTTTAAAGGGGTAGTCCAGTGGTGAAAAACTTATCCCCTATCCTAAGGATAGGGGATAAGTTTGAGATCGCGGGGGGTCCGACCGCTGGGGCCCCCTGCGATCTCTCTGTACGGGGGCCCGGCTCTCCGCCGAGATAGCGGGTGTCGACCCCCGCACGAGGCGGCGGCCGACACGCCCCCTCAATACATCTCTATGGCAGAGCCGGAGATTGCCGAAGGCAGCGCTTCGACTCTGCTATAGAGTTGTATTGAGGGGGCGTGTCGGCCGCCGCCTCGTGCGGAGGTCGACACGCCCCCTTCCCGCGGGCTGTCGGGGCTCCGTTCAGGAGATCGCAGGGGGCCCCAGCGGTCGGACCCCCCGTGATCTGCAACTTATCCCCTATCCTTAGGATAGGGGATAAGTTGCTCACCACCGAGTCACCACTGGACTACTCCTTTACAATAAAAATCAAATAAAAAACACGATGGAAAAAAAAAAGCACCAGAAAAACTGCCATTGCATTTTCCTGCATTTTTGTGTTTTTTTTTTTTCCTATACCATGCATCCACCCCTTTTTTTTTTTAACTGTTTAGTTAAAGTTGAAAAAAATGCAAATGCAAACCCCACCTGACGTTTTTAAAAGCGTTTTTTTATTTATTTATTTTTTCCCTGTCTCTTGAAGACTTTTATTGGAGAAAACTGGCAAGATTTCAGTGAAAAATTCAGGAAAACTCCAAAAAAAGAATGAAAAAAAAAAAGAGAAAAATGACAAGTGGGTATTGCTGCGTTTCCCCCCCCCCCCCCCGCAAAAAGTCAATACCTAACAAGTGTTAGAGCAATGTTTTCCAAACAGTGTGCCTCCAGCTGTTGCAAAACTACAACTCCCAGCATGAAAAAAAAATAAAAAATACGATGGAAAAAAAAGGCGCCAGAAAAACTGCCATTGCATTTTCCTGCATTTTTGTGTTTTGTTTCTATTTTTTCCTATACCATGTGTCCATCCCTTTTTTTTTTAACTGTTTAGTAAAAGTAGAAAAAACGCAAATACAAACCCCACCTGACGTTTTTAATGGTGTTTTTTTTTCTTTTTTTCCCTGTCTCTTGTAGACTTTTATAGGAGAAAACTGGTAAGATTTCAATGAAAAATTCAGGAAAACTCCAAAAAAGAATGAAAAAAAAAATAAAAAAAAATGAGAAAAACGACAAGTGGGTATTGCATTTCGCAACTCCCTATTGACTTGCAGCTAACATCTGGCCGCTGCGTTTTTTCCCTGCAAAAAGTCAAAACCTAACAAGTGTTAGAGCAATGTTTTCAAAACAGTGTGCCTTCAGCTGTTGCAAAACTACAACTCCCAGCATTCCTGGACAGCCTTCGGCTGTCCAGGAATGCTGGGAGTTGTAGTTTTGCAACAGCTGGAGACACACTGTTTGGAAAACCCTGTGTTTGAGGCTAGAGGGGATTCTTGTGCACTGTACACTGAAAGGTCACGATGAATAAAATGCGTCAGACACCTGCTCTGACCTGCCACTGACTCCCGCATTTTTAGAAATAAAAAGGACCAACACAGTGATATGACTGCAACGTGTGAACAGACATGTAGAATCGTAACAATTTTCAATCATGATTTCACGGTTTTGAACAATACACGGAAGATCTACAGCGGGAGCCTTGTAATGCAGTAGGGAAGCAGTTCAGAAACGCGCCAATGGTGTCTGTGTGTGAACCAGGCCTTAGACAGGGACTAAAGGTGAAACTGAGATTTGTGTATAATACAATACTAATTGGAGATTAACATTGTATGTCATTCATTATATGCTGCATAGAAAGAGAGATAGAGATAGATAGATAGAATGCTAGAGAATGCTGGCGTGAGGCCGGCGAAACGTCGCTTTTGTACCACATGGAATAAAGCACTTTGCACTACATTTCGGTGTGCTGCATATTACTACTATTATTATCAAGGAACCAGAGGACCGTGGCTCCAGCATGTGTGCACCCTGCCTACAGACCTTCATCTTTCTTGATGTGCTGCTTATTTTTGGATTTTATTTTAGATAGATAGATAGATAGATAGATATGAGATAGATATTAGATAGATATGAGATAGATAGATATGAGATAGATAGATAGATAGATAGATATGAGATAGATATTAGATAGATATGAGATAGATAGATATATATGAGATAGATAGATATGAGATAGATATTAGATAGATATGAGATAGATAGATAGATATGAGATAGATAGAAGATAGATAGATAGATAGATAGATAGATAGATAGATATGAGATAGATAGATATGAGATAGATAGATAGAAGATAGATAGATAGATAGATAGATAGATAGAAGATAGATAGATAGATAGATAGATGGAAAATGAATGAAAATTATTATTTTTGATGAATTGAAATGTTGCTGCTGGAACACGGATTAAATAAATAAAATTTTTTCACCCTTTTACCAATTTTGGAGTGCTGCGTAGCTGTTTTTGTTTATCTATGGAAATCTTGATCAGATTTGGGACGCTGGCACCCGCCAAATATTTACAAGTAGTTCTGCTTCATACTTTGTTTTTATAAAGAGATAGATAGATAGATAGATAGATAGATAGATAGATAGATAATCATAGATAAATAGATATGGGATAGATAGATAGAAATGAGATAGATAGATATGAGATAGATATGAGATAGATAGATATGAGATAGATATGATAGATAGATAGATATGAGATAGATTAGATAGATATGAGATAGATAGATAGATAGATAGATATGAGATAGATAGATATGAGATAGATTAGATATGAGATAGATAGATATGAGATAGATAGATATGAGATAGATAGATATGAGATAGATAGATATGAGATAGATAGATAGATATGACAGATAGATAGATATGAGATAGATTAGATAGATATGAGATATATTAGATAGATATGAGATATATTAGATAGATATGAGATATATAGATAGATAGATAGATATGAGATATATTAGATAGATATGAGATAGATAGATGATAAATAGATAGATATGGGATAGATAGATGATAGACAGATAGATAGATAGATAGATATGAGATAGATAGATATGAGATAGATGGATAGATAGATAGATATGAGATAGATAGATATGAGATAGATAGATATGAGATAGATAGATATGAGATAGATAGATAGATATATGAGATAGATAGATAGATAGGAGATAGATAGGAGATAGATACATATATAATGAGCCACATAATAGATATGAAATAGTTCATAGATTAATAGATATATAATAGATCAATGAAAACATAGATAGATAGCTAGATATTATATAGATAAATAGATAAATGAATAAACAGATAGGTAATAGATACATAGTAGACATATAGATACATAGATGACATTGTGGCTGTATACACAACCTGTCACATATATACATTGTAGCCCAGCTGTATTCCTCAGGCTCCGGTGGTCACAGCTGAGGTGTCGGTGCTCTGTGCAGGCGATCCGTAGGGTGACAGCCGGACCCACCCCCTGCACCAGACCCGACACCCCGTCCTGTTCTCCCCCCAGTAGCCCCTTACCATCGTCTCCCTTTCGACCAGGGACCCCGCCATCTTGCAGAGCAGTGTGGAGTGGCGCAGGCTGCGGAGGACAGGATCAGCTGGAGCCCGGTGGCAGGAGGAGGAGGGCGGCAGGAGGGCAGACTGAGCCTGGCTCAGCTCGGGATCACACACAAGGAAGGAGCCGGGGCTGACCTGGCAGACTGGAAAAGCTGAGGAGAGGAGGCGGTGGTGGCGGAGGAGGAGCTGTGCGGGGCACAAGTGGCGGCTGCTGTGTGGAGCTATGAGGAGGCGATGTGTGCGGGCTGGGCATGTGAGGAGGGCCCCGGGGGATGGATGAGGGCATCCCCGCTACCTGTACATCACTGCCCTGGCATCAACCAAAACTGCAGGATGGGTATGGAAGGGGGCACTGCCTGGCCTGAACCAGCACCACATTAGGCTCTACCAGGCCTGTGCCATACTCCAACCCCCATCACATCTGACCGCACAACACTGCCAACCATAGTGCCCCACAGCCAACCATAGTGCCCCACAGCCAACCATAGTGCCCCACAGCCATTCATAGTGCCCCACAGCCAACCATAGTGCCCCACAGCCAACCATAGTGCCCCACAGCCAACCATAGTGCCCCACAGCCAACCATAGTGCCCCACAGCCAACCATAGTGCCCACAGCCAACCATAGTGCCCCACAGCCAACCATAGTGCCCCACAGCCAACCATAGTGCCCCACAGCCAACCATAGTGCCCCACAGCCAACCATAGTGCCCCACAGCCAACCATAGTGCCCCACAGCCAACCATAGTGCCCACAGCCAACCATAGTGCCCCACAGCCAACCATAGTGCCCACAGCCAACCATAGTGCCCCACAGCCAACCATAGTGCCCACAGCCAACCATAGTGCCCCACAGCCAACCATAGTGCCCACAGCCAACCATAGTGCCCCACAGCCAACCATAGTGCCCACAGCCAACCATAGTGCCCCACAGCCAACCATAGTGCCCCACAGCCAACCATAGTGCCCACAGCCAACCATAGTGCCCCACAGCCAACCATAGTGCCCACAGCCAACCATAGTGCCCCACAGCCAACCATAGTGCCCCACAGCCAACCATAGTGCCCCACAGCCAACCATAGTGCCCCACAGCCAACCATAGTGCCCCACAGCCATTCATAGTGCCCCATAGCCAACCA
The DNA here is from genome assembly GCF_029499605.1 of Hyla sarda. Classification (NCBI taxonomy): domain Eukaryota; kingdom Metazoa; phylum Chordata; class Amphibia; order Anura; family Hylidae; genus Hyla; species Hyla sarda. Next base: position 390,701,944 of record NC_079191.1, read on the forward strand.
TAGTGCCCACAACCATTCATAGTGCCCACAGCCAACCATAGTGCCCCACAGCCAACCATAGTGACCTACAGCCAACCATAGTACCCCACAGCCAACCATAGTGCCCCACAGCCAACCATAGTGCCCCACAGCCAACCATAGTGCCCCACAGCCAACCATAGTGCCCCACAGCCAACCATAGTGCCCCACAGCCAACCATAGTGCCCACAGCCAACCATAGTGCCCCACAGCCAACCATAGTGCCCACAGCCAACCATAGTGCCCCACAGCCAACCATAGTGCCCCACAGCCAACCATAGTGCCCCACAGCCAACCATAGTGCCCCACAGCCAACCATAGTGCCCCACAGCCATTCATAGTGCCCCATAGCCAACCATAGTGCCCACAACCATTCATAGTGCCCACAGCCAACCATAGTGCCCCACAGCCAACCATAGTGACCTACAGCCAACCATAGTACCCCACAGCCAACCATAGTGCCCCACAGCCAACCATAGTGCCCCACAGCCAACCATAGTGCCCCACAGCCAACCATAGTGCCCCACAGCCAACCATAGTGCCCCACAGCCATTCATAGTGCCCCACAGCCAACCATAGTGCCCCACAGCCATTCATAGTGCCCACAGCCAACCATAGTGCCCCACAGCCATTCATAGTGCCCACAGCCAACCATAGTGCCCCACAGCCATTCATAGTGCCTACAGCCAACCATAGTGCCCCACAGCCATTCATCGTGCCCACAGCCAACCATAGTGCCCCACAGCCAACCATAGTGCCCCACAGCCAACCATATTGCCCCACAGCCAACCATAGTGCCCCACAGCCATTCATAGTGCCCCATAGCCAACCATAGTGCCCACAACCATTCATAGTGCCCACAGCCAACCATAGTGCCCCACTGCCAACCATAGTGCCCCACAGCCAACTATAGTGCCCCACAGCCAACCATAGTGCCCACAGCCAACCATAGTGCCCCACAGCCAACCATAGTGCCCCACAGCCAACCATAGTGCCCACAACCAACCATAGTGCCCCACAGCCAACCATAGTGCCCCCAGCCAACCATAGTGCCCCACAGCCAACCATAGTGCCCACAGCCAACCATAGTGCCCCACAGCCAACCATAGTGCCCCACAGCCATTCATAGTGCCCACAGCCAACCATAGTGCCCCACAGCCATTCATAGTGCCCACAGCCAACCATAGTGCCCCACAGCCATTCATAGTGCCCACAGCCAACCATAGTGCCCCACAGCCATTCATAGTGCCTACAGCCAACCATAGTGCCCCACAGCCATTCATCGTGCCCACAGCCAACCATAGTGCCCCACAGCCAACCATAGTGCCCCACAGCCAACCATATTGCCCCACAGCCAACCATAGTGCCCCACAGCCATTCGTAGTGCCCCATAGCCAACCATAGTGCCCACAACCATTCATAGTGCCCACAGCCAACCATAGTGCCCCACAGCCAACCATAGTGCCCCACAGCCAACCATAGTGCCCACAGCCAACCATAGTGCCCCACAGCCAACCATAGTGCCCCACAGCCAACCATAGTGCCCCACAGCCATTCATAGTGCCCACAGCCAACCATAGTGCCCCACAGCCAACCATAGTGCCCCACAGCCAACCATAGTGCCCCACAGCCAACCATAGTGCCCCACAGCCATTCATAGTGCCCACAGCCAACCATAGTGCCCCACAGCCAACCATAGTGCCCCACAGCCAACAATAGTGACCTACAGCCAACCATAGTGCCCCACAGCCAACCATAGTGCCCCACAGCCATTCATAGTGCCCACAGCCAACCATAGTGCCCCACAGCCAACCATAGTGACCTACAGCCAACCATAGTGCCCCACAGCCAACCATAGTGCCCCACAGCCAACCATAGTGCCCCACAGCCAACCATAGTGCCCCACAGCCATTCATAGTGCCCCATAGCCAACCATAGTGCCCACAACCATTCATAGTGCCCACAGCCAACCATAGTGCCCCACAGCCAACCATAGTGACCTACAGCCAACCATAGTGCCCCATAGCCAACCATAGTGCCCCACAGCCAACCATAGTGCCCCACAGCCAACCATAGTGCCCCATAGCCAACCATAGTGCCCCACAGCCAACCATAGTGCCCCACAGCCAACCATAGTGCCCCACAGCCATTCATAGTGCCCCATAGCCAACCATAGTGCCCACAACCATTCATAGTGCCCACAGCCAACCATAGTGCCCCACAGCCAACCATAGTGCCCCACAGCCAACAATAGTGACCTACAGCCAACCATAGTGCCCCACAGCCAACCATAGTGCCCCACAGCCATTCATAGTGCCCACAGCCAACCATAGTGCCCCACAGCCAACCATAGTGACCTACAGCCAACCATAGTGCCCCACAGCCAACCATAGTGCCCCACAGCCAACCATAGTGCCCCACAGCCAACCATAGTGCCCCACAGCCATTCATAGTGCCCCATAGCCAACCATAGTGCCCACAACCATTCATAGTGCCCACAGCCAACCATAGTGCCCCACAGCCAACCATAGTGACCTACAGCCAACCATAGTGCCCCACAGCCAACCATAGTGCCCCACAGCCAACCATAGTGCCCCACAGCCAACCATAGTGCCCCATAGCCAACCATAGTGCCCACATAGCCAACCATAGTGACCTACAGCCAACCATAGTGCCCCACAGCCAACCATAGTGCCCCACAGCCAACCATAGTGCCCCACAGCCAACCATAGTGCCCCACAGCCATTCATAGTGCCCCATAGCCAACCATAGTGCCCCACAGCCAACCATAGTGACCTACACCACAGTCAACCATAGTGCCCCACAGCCAACCATAGTGCCCCACAGCCAACCATAGTGCCCCACAGCCATTCATAGTGCCCACAGCCAACCATAGTGCCCCACAGCCATTCATAGTGCCCACAGCCAACCATAGTGCCCCACAGCCAACCATAGTGCCCCACAGCCATTCATAGTGCCTACAGCCAACCATAGTGCCCCACAGCCATTCATCGTGCCCACAGCCAACCATAGTGCCCCACAGCCAACCATAGTGCCCCACAGCCAACCATAGTACCCCACAGCCAACCATAGTGCCCCACAGCCATTCATAGTGCCCCATAGCCAACCATAGTGCCCACAACCATTCATAGTGCCCACAGCCAACCATAGTGCCCCACAGCCAACCATAGTGACCTACAGCCAACCATAGTGCCCCACAGCCAACCATAGTGCCCCACAGCCAACCATAGTGCCCCACAGCCAACCATAGTGCCCCACAGCCAACCATAGTGCCCCACAGCCATTCATAGTGCCCCATAGCCAACCATAGTGCCCACAACCATTCATAGTGCCCACAGCCAACCATAGTGCCCCACAGCCAACCATAGTGCCCCACAGCCATTCATAGTGCCCCATAGCCAACCATAGTGACCTACACCACAGTCAACCATAGTGCCCCACAGCCATTCATAGTGCCCACAGCCAACCATAGTGCCCCACAGCCAACCATAGTGACCTACACCACAGTCAACCATAGTGCCCCACAGCCAACCATAGTGCCCCACAGCCAACCATAGTGCCCCACAGCCAACCATAGTGCTCCACAGCCATTCATAGTGCCCACAGCCAACTATAGTGCCCCACAGCCATTCATAGTGCCCACAGCCAACCATAGTGCCCCACAGCCAACCATAGTGCCCCACAGCCATTCATAGTGCCTACAGCCAACCATAGTGCCCCACAGCCATTCATCGTGCCCACAGCCAACCATAGTGCCCCACAGCCATTCATAGTGCCCACAGCCAACCATAGTGCCCCACAGCCACCATAGTGCCCCACAGCCAACCATAGTGCCTCACAGCCAACCATAGTGCCCCACAGCCAACCATAGTTCCCCACAGCCAACCATAGTGCCCCACAGCCAACCATAGTGCCCACAGCCAACCATAGTGCCCCACAGCAAACCAGAGTGCCCCACAGCCAACCATAGTGCCCACAACCATTCATAGTGCCCACAGCCAACCATAGTGCCCCACAGCCAACCATAGTGCCCCACAGTCAACCATAGTGCCCCACTGCCAACCATAGTGCCCCACAGCCAACCATAGTGCCCCACAGCCAACCATAGTGACCTACACTACAGCCAACCATAGTGCCCACAGCTAACCATAGTGCCCCACAGCCAACCATAGTGACCTACACTACAGCCAACCATAGTGCCCCACAGCCAACCATAGTGACCTACACTACAGCCAACCATAGTGCCCCACAGCCAACCATAGTGCCCCACAGCCAACCATAGTGCCCACAGCCAACCATAGTGCCCCACAGCCAACCATAGTGCCCCACAGCCAACCATAGTGCCCCACAGCCAACCATAGTGCCCACAGCCAACCATAGTGCCCCACAGCCAACCATAGTGCCCCACAGCCAACCATAGTGTCCACAGCCAACCATAGTGCCCACAGCCAACCATAGTGCCCCACAGCCAACCATAGTGCCCCACAGCCAACCATAGTGCCCCACAGCCAACCATAGTGCCCTACACCACAGCCAACCATAGTGCCCTACACCACAGCCAACCATAGTGCCCCACAGTCAACCATAGTGCCCACAGCCAATCATAGTGCCCCACAGCCAACCATAGTGCCCCACACCACAGCCAACTATAATGCCCAATCACAATGACAGTGCCCCAACCATAATGCTCTCATACATACAGCCATTGTACCCCTGTAAAAGCATCAGCCATAGTGCCATGAGCTAAAATAAAGAAGCCCATCTCTTATATTTCCTTTTTGCATAGACAGAAAGTAAAGAATGTCGCTTCTCCAAACCACATAGACTAAGGCAATGAAAAAGCCCTGTCATCTCAGTCAGTGTGAAAGATTATGACAGTGATGGATGCTGTGACAAATTTATTAAAGAAGGTGCAGGAAGCCATAAGATATTCCAGTAAATTATCTAAGCTTTACGTTATATGTTGCCCCACATGTACTGATCAGATTATTTAATTTAGGGATAAATGATAGAAATAAAAGGATGAGATGTCATGTGTTACAAGTTCACACAAACATTTGTGTTTTCCTATCACTCTTCCAAGTTTTTGTTTAAAAGTAAAGTAAAAAAATAGGCAGATTTCTTCCTGTTGGAGCGGCCATTATGCTCTGGATTTATTGGGAGCTGTGCACTTTTAAGTACATTTTGCACAAATATTTCCAACCACTTTCTGTAATTAGATCTCCGGTACGTCCGCCCGTCATAAGCTGAAATAAAACCACGTTTGGCACAAGTGAGTGATAGTCTGCGAACAGCGGACAGAAGGAGCAAGGAAACAGCCGCATAGGCCCTAAGTTATAAGAAGTCTTGATAATATGAGGCACTAGCAGGACCCATTAGACCCATTAGACGCTGCACAACCGGGGAAAAACTTCCTAGAAAGTATTGAACGCTTTCTACATCTTCAAGGAGTCTTAAACTTTGTGATAAATTGGACTGATCTAATCTAATTGTCAGAAAAGATTTTCCCTTTGGCACTGGGTTCACATAATACACTTGTCACAGGCAGCTATTTTTTTCCAGTAAAACTGGGATTGAATCCAAAAGAGAAGCACAAAGTCTTCTTGTACTCTACTTTTCTGTATTAGATCATTTGGTACCCATGCTATGTTAAAGGGGTTATCCAGGATATATATATATATATATATATATATATATATATATAGTAAATTTGAGTAGCCATATTAGTTCAGTGATGTAGATGCAAATCATAAAATGTTGCAGTATCTTGTGATACCTTTTTTTTATTGGACTAACAGAATTTTGTAGAGAAGCTTTCGGGATTCCTCCCTTTATCAAGTCTAAAGCAAATCTAAGCTCACAAGCAGAAGACACAGGTTACATCTCACAAATATGCAGCCAAGCTACCAGGTACCATCGCATCTGCTCCAACCCTGATGACAGAGACCTGCACCTACAAACACTGTCCGAGAAATTCAAACAAAAAGGATACAAACCTGGGACAATCAATAGGAAAATACACTCAGCCCTTCAAACACCACGGGAACACCTGCTACAATACAGAGAGATACGACCATCACCACATGTACCACTGGTAGCCACATACAATCCGGCCCTTGAAGAAATACGAAAAATTATCAAGGACCTACAGCCGATATCGGCGGAAGATGAGATGCTAAAAGAAATCTTCCCTGAACCTCCCATCTTGGCCTTCAGACAACCACACAATTTAAAACAAAAGCTGTCAGCAGAAAATTACCTACAGAAAGAACAGACACAGAGAATAGGACCAAACCCTGCACCAAACCTCGCTGTAAACTCTGCCAACATATCTGCACCAAGATGGAAGCCACCCACATCAACAAGACATATAACATTAAGGGACTATACTCCTGCACATCCCCAAATGTGGTCTACATGATACAATGCACCAAGTGTGACATGGGATGCTATATTGGTGAAACCAGCCGGAAACTTAATGAAAGGATGAACCTACACAGACATTCCATCAACCACCATAAAGAAAATGACTACTGCACCCCAGCTGGACACCATTTTACCCAATCAGGGCACTCCATACATGACCTTACAATCACGATACTGAGAGGGAACTTCAAAAACACACAAGAGAAAAAAACATTTGAAGCCAAAATTATACTGTTTTTTGACTCGAAAAACAGGGGACTCAATGTGGATTTGAGCCTTTTATCTCATTATCAAAATTTCTTATAACCTGTACTATACTGGATTCTCTTATAACCTGTACTGTACTGTACTGTATTCTCTTTTACATCTCCCTTTGTCCTGCTTATTACCAGTCTCTCCCCTGCTGCCCCCTCCCTCCCCCTTTTTCTCATCCTTATCTACTTAGTCTATGTTCCTATAACAGGACAATTTATGGCCCATCTTAGTGTGAATTCTCCATATCTATTGTCTTAACCCCTGCATATTTGTGAGATGTAACCTGTGTCTTCTGCTTGTGAGCTTAGATTTGCTTTGGACTTGATAAAGGGAGGAATCCCGAAAGCTTCTCTTCAAAATTCTGTTAGTCCAATAAAAAAAAGGTATTACAAGATACTGCAACATTTTATAATTTGCATCTATCTATATATATATATATATATATATATATATATCAATCGACTGGCTCCAGAAAGTTAAACAGATTTGTAAATTAAGTAGATAGAGACTCGGCACCACCCTTGTTCACACTTAGGATAGGCAATAGCGCAACTGTGCTGTGTCTTTCCTTGCAACTGCTGGAGGGACTTCGGTGGTGCTCTACGTACAAACTAAGTCCATATAATAAATCTACAATCAAGAGCAGAGAAACGGAGCAACTCACCACACCGGACCAGATGATTTTTGCAAGTGGTACTTTATTCTTAAAGCTTCAACCATAGACGACAAGCAGGGAAGAGTGCACGGGAGACACGGGGGGGGGGGGGGGGGGGGGTATCCTCTCAGTGACGGGACCGTTTGGCGCCGAAGCGCTTCGTCAGACCGGGATAGTGAAACTATCCCGGTATGACGAAGCGCTCCGGCGCCAAATGGTCCGGTCACCGAGAGGATACCCCCCGTGTCTCCCGTGCACTCTTCCCTGCTTGTCGTCTATGGTTGACTTTAAGAATAAAGTACCACTTGCAAAAATCATCTGGTCCGGTGTGGTGAGTTGCTCCGTTTCTCTGCTCTTGATTGTAGATTTGTAAATTACTTCTATTAAAAAAATCTTAATCCTTTCAGTACTTATTTGCTGCTGAAGTTGAGTTGTTCTTTTCTGTCTAAGTGCTCTTTGATGACACCTGCCTCGGGAACTGTCCAGAGTAGAAGTAAATCCCCATTAGCAAACCTCTTCTACTCTGTGCAGTTCCCGAGACAAGCAGAGATGTCAGCAGAGAGCACTGTTGCCAGACAGAAATGAACAACTCAACTTCAGCAGCTGATAATTATTGGAAGGATTAAGATTTTTTTAATAGAAGTAATTTACAAATCTGTTTAACTTTCTGGAGCCAGTTGATATAAAAAAAAAGTTTTTTCCTGGAATACCCCCTTTAATGGGGTTTCTGCAGGTCTCCTATGCTTCACTAAGGGCAGCATTGGTTATGTAGGGTGGGACACTGCGGGTTATACAGTAGTTTTCTATAGATTGGTGTAGTATATCTGTATGAAAGGAGAAACGATTGTAGGTTAGATAAGAGAAAGCCTCTGATTCCTGCTTCCCCCAACCACACAGTGTGATTGACAGCTCTTTCTGCATTGTTTTATATACATCTTAGGCTATGTTAACATCTCAGAATTTCTGTGCAGAATACCGCTTGGAATTCTGCACGGAAATTCCGAATTCCTTGTTCGCAGAAAGAATGAACGTGTTCATTCTTTCTGCGGACTTTATAGCCGTCTATAAGGGTGCGTTCACACGCTATTACTAGCAGTGGGTTTTCCGCTGCAGGAATCCTGCTGCGAGTTACGCTACCATTGATTTAAATGGGTCCACAGACAGTCCGCAATAGTGTCAGATTTGCGGACTGTCCGCGGATCCAGTCAAAAGAATGGTAACTCGCAGCGGGTTTCCAATGGCGTAACTCGCAGTGGGTTTCCCGCAGCAGGAATCCCACTGCTAGTTACTAGCATGTGAACGCACCCTTAGACGGAGCATTCCCGTGCGGTCCTAGAGATGGCATATTGTGCCGACGCCCGCAGTCACCGGAATGTCCGCACTGAGATTTTCCATGTGGCCATTCCGTGGTGTGAACATAACCTTAGAGCTGTCAATCACTATGTAGGTGGGGAATCAGGACTCACGGTCTTACTCTTATCTCATTCTCTTTTTACACAAGAAAAGTGAATCGGATACTAAAATAACGATACATTTGGAACGTTCTCAGACCCTTTCACTTTTTTCCCATTTTGATATGTTGTGACCTAAAATGAAAGAAGAGATTAAAACCAATAATAAATCCCTCCCTGTGTGCAGATTGAAGAAACTTCCAGAAGATCAACCATCACTGCAGCCTCAACCAATCTGGGCTTAAAGGGGTACTCCGCTGCTCAGCGTTTGGGACAAACTGTTCCGAACGCTGGAGACGGTGCCGGGAGCTTGTGACGTCATAGCCCCGTCCCCTCATGATGCCCCGCCCCCTCAATGTAAGTCTATGGGAGGGGGCGTACGCCCCCTCCCATTGACTTGCAATGAGGGGGCGGGGCGTGATGTCATGAGGGGGCAGGGCAATGGCGTCACAAGCTGCCGGCTCCAGTGTTCGGAACAGTTTGTTCCTAACGCTGAGCAGCGGAGTACCCCTTTAATGGCAGAGTGGCAAGAAAGAAGCCTCTCTTCTGTAAGGAGACACATGAAAAATCTCCTGAAGTTTGCCAAAAAAAGCACCTGAAGGATTCTCAGACTGAGAAAAAAGATTCTCTGGTCTGCCCTGTATTCTAAGTGTCACTAGTGCTGGGCGGTATACCGGTTCATACCGAATACCGAAATTTTTGTGCTGCACAATATGAATTTTTCCCATACCGCAATGCCGGTTGGGCCCCTCTCCCTCGGGAATGAATGAATTATCAACCCAGCGCTGTTCTGCTTCTCACCCCCCAATTAATTATCAGCCCAGCGCTGCACTGTCCCCATCGGGATACTACTCCCGTCACCCGCAAGCGCTGCCCGCCTGGTCCTCCTGTTTGTTGCGGGCCGCCGGCGCTGACACTCTATACTGTACGGTCTGCCCGGGCTGCAAAAGATGAACAAAATAAACTTTAACTCACCTTCCCCTGTCGGTCCGGACCTGCTTCCTGGAGACGTGAACGTCGGAGAGCCGTCAGCCTATCACCGGCCGCAGCGATGTTCCGCCTCGTCCAGTGATTGGTTGAGCCCGCTGTCATGTAAGAAGCCAGCCGTGTAAATATCCTTGAGTGGCCCAGCCAGAGCCCGGACTTGGCTTTCCCTGACTGTCCTCATCCAACCTGACAGAGCTTGAGAGGAGCTACGGAGAAGAATAGCAGAAAATCCCCAAATCCAGATGTGTTCACCTTGTGGCCTCACCCCCAAGAAGACTGGAGGCTGTAATCTCTGCCAAAGAGGCTTCAACTAAGTCCTGAGGAAAGGGTCTGAATACATTTGTCACTGCTATATTTTAGTTGTTCCTTTTAATGAATTAGAAAAGATTTCTTACATTCTGTTTTCACATTCTCATTATGGGGTACTGAGTTCAGAACTCTTTAAATTGATACTATGGTGGAAAACATTTTTTTTTTTAAATCAACTCGTGTCAGAAAGTTAAACACATTTGTAAATTACTTCTATTTAAAAATCTTAATCCTTCCAGTACTTATCAGCTGCTGTATACCACACAGGAAGTTGTATAGTTCTTCTCTGCCTTACCACAGTGCTCTCTGCTGCCACCTCTGTCCATGTCAGGAACTGTCCAGAGCAGGATAGGTTTTCTATGGGAATTTTCCCCTGCTCTGGACAGTTCCTGACATGGACGGAGGTGGCAGCAGAGAGCACTGTGGTCAGACAGAAAGGAATTATGCAATTTCCTCTTGTGCATACTGGAAGGATTAAGATTTTTTTTAATAAAAGTAATTTACAAATCTGTCGCACTTTCTGGCACCAGTTGATTTAAAAAAAATAGTTTTCCACCGGAGTACAGCTTTAATTGTTTTTAGCACAAGGTTGCAACAACACAAAATGTGAAAAATGTGAAATGGTCTGAAGACTTTCCAAATCCACTGGACATATGAGGTTAAAAAGCTATCCTTTCTGTGACATAAAAAACTATAAATCACAAAGCTCAGTGTCTCATTCTTTATAACCTTGGCTGCCCGTAGATTGTGGAGGACTGCTGCTTAAACCTAAGGATACATTATCAGTGTAATATTCCACAACACCCACATTTGCACCCTAAAAACTGAAAATCCACAATGCACTGTAGTTGCCAGTAGGGGCTTGTCCTCATCTGTGTCCTGTCTTGTGATATGATGGTACTTGGTATATTTTTTTTCCTGACTTAAAACTATAGGAGACAATCGTAGACAGTCATTGTAGCTTCCTATAAGGTTGTCCTTCAGGTTTTCCACTGAAAATTTCAGTGTGGATTATGCAAGTGAAAAAAAAAGTGTAAATTTGTACCTGTAGGTTATACTGTGGATCAGTCTCATTCCACAGTAAAATACATAACACTAGTTAAACAGAAAGTTAACCAGATTGGTAAATTACTTCTATTAAAATTTTTAATCCTTCCAGTACTTATTAGCTGCTGTATACTACAGAGGAGGTGGAGTTGTTCTTTTCAGTCTGACCACAGTGCTCTCTGCTGACACCTCTGTCCATGTCAAGAACTGTCCAGAGAAGGAGCAAATTCCCATAGAAAACCATGTGCATGTCAGGAACTGCTTCGAGCAAAACAGATTTGCTATAAGGATTTGCTCCTACTCTGGATAGTTCCTGATAGGGACAGAGGTGTCAGCAGAGAGCACTGTGGTCAGACAAAAAAAAAATTCAAACAGAAAAGAACTTTCTCTGTAGTATACAGCAGCTGATAAGTACTGGAGGGATTAATATTTTTAAATAGAAGTAATTTACTAATCTATATCAATTGTAGAAAGAAATAGGCTGCACTCACTGGTCCTTTTTTATCAGTGCTTTATTCAGAAAGAGTGGGGGTACATATAGCGGGTGCTTTCAAAGGCTGTTTAACGGAAGGGGTGGACTGACCGGCCAGTCCGATTGGATGTCATCTGAGGACCCGGCGGGGTTAAGGGCCCGCCGCCGCTACTGAGGATCCTGGACACTCGTCCCAGATCCCCAGCATACAGCATTGCCTTCTCCGGTATGTGCAATACACGCACATACAGGAAAAGGTGTCCCCTCTGTTTGAGCCGCATATGCAGCTTACACAGAGGAGACGTGACCTCCGCCTCCACGCAGCACGCGGTACAGGCGCCGATGACGTCAAGGGGAAGAGGGTGGGAGGTTACTCTACCTATACCTATGTGGAAGAGGGGAGGTGGGTTTACTCTCCTTATACCTATGGGGAAGAGGGGGGGGTGGGTAACTCTGCCTATACCTATGGGGAAGAGGAGGGGGTATCTCTGCCCAGTGGCGTTGCGACCAGGGTGCGGGGGGTGCGGCCCGCACCGGGTGACACCATCCTGATGGGGTGACACCAGGTACGCCGCCTGTCCTCAGTTGCGCTGCCTGTCTCCGTACTAGCAGCACCCCCCCCCCCCGGCCCCCACTTGCGCTGTCTCTGTAATAGCATACCCTGTCCCTCACTTGTTGCGCCTCCGTACTAGCACCCCCCCCCCCGTCACCTGCACATTGAACCGGCCTGCGCCCCCATGTCTTCTGTTGCGCCGGTCCGACGTCCCTCCGCAGGGCCGGCGCAGGAGGACGTGACGTCACTCGCAGAGCGCCCGGAGAGAAGGAGCCCTGCGCTGGATGGGTGAGTGAGTGTGTGTGTCTCACTCTCTCTGTTTGTGTGTGACTGTGTGTGTGTGACTGTGTGTGTGTGTCTGTGAGTGTGTGTCTCTGTGTGTGTGTGTCTGTCGCTATCGCTGTCTGTGTGTGGCTCTCTGTCTGTGTGTGACTCTCTGTCTTTGTGTGACTGTGTGTGACACTGTGTGTGTGTCTCTCTCTGTGAGTGTGTGTCTCTCTGACTGTGTGTGTGTGTGTGTGTGTGTGTCTCTCTCTCTCTATCTGTGTGTGTGTCTCTGTGTTGTGTGTGTGTGTTTTTTTCTTTGTGGGGGGAGGGGGGGGGGTTGTTTGAACCAGCGATCTAATGTGGGGAGACTTTGACCTATTGTGAGGAACATGCAAGGGAACCTGCGGCCTAATGGGGGGAAACTACTACCAAATGTGGGAAATCTATGCTACCTAATGTAGGGAAACTGCTACCTAATGTTGGAAAACGTCTACCTAATGTGCGAAGGCTGCTACATAATGTGGGTAAACGGCTACCTGATGTAGGGAATCTGTGCTACCTAATGTGGGGAAACTGCTACCTAATGTGTGGAATCTATGCTACCTAATGTGTGGAATCTGTGCTACCTAATGTGGGGAATCTGTGCTACCTAATGTGGGGAAATTACTACCTAATGTGGGGTAACTGGTACCAAATGTTCGAAATCTATGCTACCTAATGTGGGGAAACTGCTACCTACCTGATGTGGGGGAACTGCTACCTACCTTAAGTGGGGGAACTGCTGCCTACCTAATGCTCCCCCCCTGGCAGTAGCACCCTCATCATCCACCAGCAAACCCCCCCAGCAGCAGCACCTCCATCAGCAGATCCTGATGGTGGATGATGGGGGTGCTCCTGCCAGGAGGATGATCCTGCCGATGGATGATGGGGGTGATACTGCCAGGGGGGATGGCCAGTAGCATCCTCATCATCCTCCAGAAACACCTCCCCAGTACTAGCACCCCAATCATCCATTAGCAACACCACCAGATTTATATTCAGAGGGTACAGTATGTGGCAGATTTATATTCAGAGGGTACCGTATGTGGCAGATTTATATTCAGAGTGTACAGTATGTGGTAGTATTATATTCAGAGGGTACAGTGTGTGGCAGTATTATATTCAGGGGTACAGTATGTGGCAGATTTATATTCAGAGTGTACAGTATGTGTTGGTATTATATTCAGAATGTACAGTGTGTGGTAGTATTATATTCAGTGGGTATGGTAGGTTTATAATCAAACAGTGCAGTGTATAGTAGTATTATATTTAGAGGATACTGTGTCTGGCAGGTTTATAATAATACTTGTTTTCATATAGAGGATGAGAATGCGCTGACATAGTGAGGAGACGTCTGGGCGTCACATTCTGCAGAGAGAAGTTTTAGCTGGACCAGGCGGTATGTACCATCTGAATTAGATAAGGAAAGACTATAGAGAAGACGTCACCTGTAGTCACTGATATCATTGTGTATTTTCCTCACTATAGAGAAGACGTCACCTGTAGTCACTGATATTATTGTGTATTCTCCTCACTATGTCCTATCAGAGCTGTAGTCGCTTGTCAGTTCTACAGTTATGATGAGTGAAACTACAACTCCCAGCATAACCTCACCACTGCATAAAGGGGTACTCTACTGGAAAAAAATTTTTTTAATCAACTGGTGCTACAAAGTTAAACAGATTTATAAATTACTTCTACTTAAAAATCTTAATCCTTCCAGTACTTATTAGTTGCTGTATAAGTGATTCACAGGAAGTTATTTTCTTTTTTAATTTATTTTCTGTCTGACCACAGTGCTCTGCGCTGACATCTCTGTCCATGTCAAGAACTGTCCATAGTAGGAGCAAATCCCCATTGCAAACCTATCCTGCTCTGGACAGTTCCTAACATGGACAGACAGAGCACTGTGGACAGACTGGAAAGAACTACACAACTTCCTGTGGAGAATACAACAGCTTATAAGTACTGTAAGAATTAAGATTTTAAATAGAAGTAATTTAAAAATCTGTTTAACTTTCTGGCACCAGTTGATATAAAAGAAAATTTTTCCAGTGGAGTACCCCTTTAAGTAATTCTGGGAGCTGTATATTTAAATGGTGAAAACTTCTTTAACACTTTCCCATTCTGTGGCAACTGGTATATCTGATTATTATACTGGAATTTCTCACAATGCGCTACACCAGTGGTGTCTGTCACAACAGGCTAAAAACTTACTGAGGGGGGGAAGGTATGGGGTGACACCATTTTCTACCACACCGGGTGACACCAACCCTAGCAACGCCACTGTCTCTGCCTATTACCATTGGAAAGGGGGGGGTGTAACTCTGCCTATACCAATGGGGAAGAGGGGGTGGTAACTCTGCCTATACCTATGGGGAAAGGGGGGGGGGGGTAACTCTGCCTATACCTATGTGGAAGAGGGGGGGGGGGGTAACTCTGCCTATACTAATGGGGAATGGGGGATAACTCTGCCTATACCTATGGAGAAAGGGGGGGGGGGTAACTCTGCCTATACTTATGGGGAAAAGGGGGTTTAACTCTGCCTATACCTATGGGGAATTGGGGGTTTAACTCTGCCAATACCTATGGGGAAAGGGGGGAGGGGGGGGGGGGGGACTCTGCTGCCTATACCTAAGGAGAAAGGGGGGTTAACTCTGTTCCTATACCTATTGGGAAGGGGGTTAGCTCTGCTGCCTATACCTATGGGGAAGGAGGGTTAAGTCTGCTGCCTATACCTATTGGGAAGGGTGGGGGGGGGTAACTCTGCCTATACCTATGGGGAAAGGGGGGGGGGTAACTCTGCCTATTACTATGGGGAAGAGGGGGGGGGGTTACTCTACCTATACCTATGGGAAAGAGTGGGGGGTTATCTCTGCCTATTACTATGGGGAAGAGGGGGGATTACTCTACCTATACCTATGGGGAAGAGGGTGGGGGGTATCTCTGCCTATTACTATGGGGAAGAGGGGGGGTAACTCTGCCTATACCAATAGGGAAGAGGGGGGGTAACTCTGCCTATACCTATGGGGAAGAGGGGTGGGGGGGTATCTCTGCCTATGCCTATGGGGAAGAGGGGTGGGGGGTAACTCTGCCTATACCTATGGGGAAAAGGGGGTTTAACTCTGCCTATACCAATGGGGAATTGATGGTTTAACTGTGCCTATACCTACAGGGAAAGGGGGGACTCTGCTGCCTATACCTAAGGAGAAAGGGGGGTTAACTCTGTTCCTATACCTATTGGGAAGGGAGGTTAGCTCTGCTGCCTATACCTATGGGGAAGGGGGGGGGGGTTAAGTCTGCTGCCTATACCTATTGGAAAGGCTGGGGCTATCTCTGTTGCCTATACCATTGGGGAAGGGGGGTTAACTCTGCTGCCTATACCTACAGGGAAGGGGAGGGGTTAACTCTGCTGTCTATACCTACAGGGAAGAGGAGAGGTTAACTCTGTTGCCTATACCTGCAGGGAAGGGGGGTTAACTCTGCTGCCTATACCTACGGGGAAGGGGGGGCTACCCAACTTTATACCTGGATGCCTAACTACTAACCTACATACCAGGCTATTTAACTACCTACATACCCAGGTACCTAACTATGTACTTACCTGGCCTTCATACATGGCTGCCTAACTACCTAGCTAGCCCTCTACCTACCTGGCTTGTCACCTACCTACATATCTGGCTTCCTGATCGACCTACCTATTTACCTGACTACCTACCTACCTGCCCTTTTACTGTGCAGAACACCAAGGAGGGCATTATTACTTGTTTGTTGGCCTATAGATGGAAAGATTGTGTAGAGGAGGGGAGGGCGCTGGAAAAATTTAAAGTCTGACATGTTTTTCCTGCAGATGTTAAGAGATCCACATGGCGGTCTTATCCGGACAGATAAGAAAAGGAAAGAGGACGCTGCTGATCAGAAAAGACGTAATTGTGAGTCCCAAAATGTAACTGTAATCACTCATATGGTATACACATCCGGTGTACAGCTGATATCTACCGCCATATGGTCCTGTATATAATCACTTATATTGTATACAGATCCTTTATAGTATACTGGTCT
The DNA here is from genome assembly GCF_029499605.1 of Hyla sarda. Taxonomy (NCBI): domain Eukaryota; kingdom Metazoa; phylum Chordata; class Amphibia; order Anura; family Hylidae; genus Hyla; species Hyla sarda. The sequence goes on from NC_079191.1 coordinate 390,718,506, forward strand.
GTGTATAGTGGTTTTATTCAGTACAGTATGGCGGTATTATCCAGTTATTGTGTGGTGGTATATATTTACTCATTGTATACCAGTATTATTGGTCGTGGAAATTTACCTACATTAAAGTTTTTCTTACATATATAAATTTTTGTTTATTGTGTGTGTGGGATTTGGGTGGAATAGGGGCGTGGCAGAAGATTGACAAGCTGCAGAGCCAAGCAGGGGCCCTTGCCTTTTTTTGGTCCAGGGGCCCTGAGTGTTGTCAGTCCACCAATGAGAAATAGGGACCCTTGGCCCTGTTTGGTCTGGTGACTGAAGCATGGAAACAGTGTAGCTTGTGATACTACACTGTTTATAGAACTCCCATTAGTGCCTGTGGGCACCCCCAGCCCCCAGATTGGGCTGAAATGCCCTAATTCTAGAGCGAGATGCTGGTTCCAGAGGTGAGACTTATTGTGTGTCCTGTGGGTATGCCATAAATGTCTCAGATGGGAAAATGATCACATTATTTACTCCTGCACAACGAAAAATGTTCATCCCTGCAAGATGGAATAAAAAAAAGAATCAAAAAGTTGTATGCACCCCAGTACATATGTTAGCCTTTGAAATGTGGCAACGCAAAAATAAATACTTTTCTCAAATGTGTTTTATTGTATAAAAGTAGCAAAAAAAAAACATAAAATACACTGTACAAATTCGGTATCCTATGAGTACGGTAATCGGATGGATGCAGAGAATGAAATTATACTGTCAAATATACCAGATGGTGAACGCAATAAAAATAAACTTGCCCACATGCCCAAAAATATTATAACCAACAGCTATGTCAGCAGCAAACTTAAAAAAAAAAAAGGAATGCGACGATGAAACAATGTGAAAAACTACTTGCTCATTGAGGCCCAAACATTGGCTGGTCTCTAAGGGGTTAATGCAGTCTTCTCAAGACACCGGCTGTATCTTACTAATTCTTTTTGTTTACATTGGTGTTTTTCGCTCTCATCACTTATCTCACATTCTTTGACACTGTCATACATATAAATTAGTCTCGCTTTAGTTTTTTCTATAAGGATGCTGACATAATGGTTTGTAGAGAACACCCTCCCGTACATTCCCACCCTGCTGATGATTTACCACGACAGGCCCGCATAATGACGTGTTTAGCATAGCCCTGTAGGCAGGGATGGTTAGCAGTACGCCTAGTTTCTGGCAAAGCCTGCTTTACTTCTCCGGCAGTGAACAGGTTAATACAGCATCAAGATCACAGTGTTCTCTTAGGTATGGCGAGACTTTCCATTTTTACGAACCACATTATCCAGCCCTGCCTCCTATTAGGCTTGAAGCGAAAAATATTGTGCGTGTACCCGTACTTTGCATATTTTACTGCCCTTGCCCAATGATATTTTAAGAATCAGACAATAATAATTACGCCCGGTTTTGGCTTCTGAACAAAAAACTTGTAATTATTCTATAAAATGCTAAAATAGCTCCTAAAAATGAAGATCTGTAACCATGTAACTATCTCACATTACACATAGTCCATCCCCATGTGCTTCATTCTTCGCATAGGGGAGCGTTGCTGGACACGTGCAGCGCAAAATTATGGCAGGTTACCCCTCCAACATCGTAAAAGTCAAACAAACCTATTACATGAAGTACCTGTTTAATGTGTTGTATATAGATGTGATGTACACATGATGTCCTCTCTCTCCTCCTGTATAATGTGTTGTGTATAGATGTGATGTACACATGATGTCCTCTCTCTCTCCTCCTGTATAATGTGTTGTGTATAGATGTGATGTACACATGATGTCCTCTCTCTCTCCTCCTGTATAATGTGTTGTGTATAGATGTGATGTACACATGATGTCCTCTCTCCCTCCTCCTGTATAATGTGTTGTGTATAGATGTGATGTACACATGATGTCCTCTCTCTCCTCCTGTATAATGTGTTGTGTATAGATGTGATGTACAACGAGGTCGACTGTCCTCTCTCTCCTCCTGTATAATGTGTTGTGTATAGATGTGATGTACAATGTCTTCAGACCCCCCCCCCCTCCCGCTTCTAGGCCCTTTAGCAATGCCTCTTGCCCCCAACAATGCCTCCAGACCCTTCCAGCAATGCTTCCAGGCCCTCCAACAATGCCTCCAGACCACCCAACAATGCCCCCAGGCCCCTTACCAATGCCTCTGGACCCCCCACCCCCTTACCAATGCCTCCAAACCCCCGATCCCCCTACCAATGCCTCCGGACTCCCACAGATCCCTCCAGACCACCACCAATGCCTCCAGACCCCACGTTCCAGCATCCCAAGTGCCTGTCCTGAGGGTTATGGAGGGCTCACAAAGGGTACAACTGCCCAGAGAGTCCTGTCTGTACGAAGGGCTGAGGGGGTCCTCTCTGCAGTCATGTGAACGCTTTCTGCCTGGCACCTTTATGCACGCAGACTCCTCTCTTTCTTTTATGGCCTCAAGACACCAAGCAAAAAATTAGCAGTAAGTCCAAAATCCACAGGATAGGGAATAACATGCTGATCGGTGAGGGTCTGATTGCTGGGACCACCACAAATCCTTAGATTGGAGGCAAAATGTCTTTCCGAATTTGGAATCGGTGACCAGCACTCCATTCATTGTCTATGGGCCTTCTATAAATTGCAAACAAATGTAACCAGGCTCAAACAACTTTCATGGTTAAAACAAGTGTGTCCTTATGAGTTCCCACCTTGTAATATTCCAGTATAAATAGTAAAAACACTGGGCTACAGCAGCAATCTTTTGCCGGTTACTTTATTTTCCAAAATAATCAAAACATAAAGCAATTCCAATAAACACAAAATGATAGGACCCAGTGCACTCCCATTCTTCATCCAGTTAGCAGCAGCCTCGATTTGTCCGGTTAGCAGAATCTATTCATTTTGTGAAATACATCAACTTTCTCAAAGAAAGAATAAATCTGTGCAGTAATATAGAGAAATCTCACTCATGGCCAATCCTTCTCAACCCCCTTGCCGTGTAGCCCTATAGCCTTATTTTGATAGTACAGGCTTTATATTTTCAAATCTAAAAGTATATCGCAACTACAATAAAATATAAAAAACATTCTCACCAAAAGGTGTGACAGAGCCAGCACACCTGTAAAGTATGCCTTCTCATGGACGGATGGGTGGGGACTCAGTCCACAATAACATTGAAGAACACAAGGGGAAATCACTTCTTTATTTGTTGATATTAAAAATACATATATTCAGCAGAAAAAATGCCTGACATGTTTTGACCAAAAGTCATAATCATATAAACTACTGAAAAGAGTAATCCGGATTACTAGGACAGGGGATAAGTGTTTGATCCCGCAAGGTAAGACAGCTCGGAACCCCCCCCCCCCCCGGTCTCCTGTACTGCATGGCGCCTCTGATCTCTGAATAAAGAGAGCTGTGACGACCAAGGCACAAAGCGGTGACCGACACTCCCCCTCCACGCATCTCTATAGAAGAGCCGGAGGCACACAAATGCTATATATCAGGCTCTCCCATAGAGATGTATGGATGGGGGGGTCAGCCAGCGCTTCTTGCCGTGGTCGACCTCTTTTTATGCAGACATCAGGGATGCCATGCAGGAGATCACGGGTGATCGGACACTTATCCCCTATGTTTTGAATAGGGGAGACATTTTAGTTAACCAGAGTGTTCCTTTAATACCATGAGAACACTTATTTAATTACTGTTTGGAAATTACATATCCCCAATGACCAGCCCACCCCTACCTCCCATTGACGAGTAGTGAGCTTCCACATTTAGGGGTTTTAAACCAGGTAATTTAGACGTTTACTACCCCTCATAAACCCTGGAGTGTAGTAACAGTAAGTGTTGGTATTAAGTAGTCTATGATAATGACCCTTGTAGTCGAAACACGTCAGGAGCTTTTCCTGCTGGAAATACATATTTTTAATATCAAGAAATAAAGAAGATGTGATTTTAATTCACACTCAGGCTGGATTTTCACTTTTGTTCTTCAATTACAATAAAATATTATTTTGTTGCATCTTCAGTCCCAACTACGTACCTCTTCCTGGCCAGTTTCTTTATAGGGCACTGTTTATGCCCACCACCCTTCCTTTCTACATTTGTTTTGTTCCTTTAAATGACAGACAATAGTAAGCGTGTGCCTCTGATTTACTATTCTGGGTGCCCTGTGAATGATTTCCCCTTCCCCCTGTCTAATGAATAATTCTATTTAGGGTCTTGTTCTGGGTCTTTGTATTGGGACATAGTTCTGAGGGTTTTTTCTTTCGATACATTTTAGCAATATGCCATCACTTTTCCAGAACCTTCACCCATCATGAGCATATAGGAGCCGCAGTGCTATATAATCTAAATGAAGCTTTGTTGTAACTCCTTTTTTTTAAAGGAGTAGTCTAGTGCAGACTATTCCCAATCCGGAGGCGGGACATCGCTGCGGCCTGTGATAGGCTGAGCGCCGTGTGACAATCTGTGCACAGGAAGAAGGATGAAGACCGGACCGGAGGACCGATCAGCTGTAGTGGCGCTCCGGGGGTACGCAGGAAAGTTTGTTTTCTTTTTTTTTTCAGACCAGGCACAACGGAGCAGTGGTCTGCAGTATACTACTCCTTTAATGGGGCTTGTGAAGAGGGTGTGCCCCAGGTCCAGTTGTTTCCACCCCTGTAAGGGTGCTTTCACATCACGATTTTGCTGTACAGTTACCGTATACTGTTTTGTATAGGAAAACCGTATACAACTGTATGGAAAACCATATGCAAAAACGTATGCATCAAGATGCATCCGGTTGTGTACGTTTTGTGTGGTTTTTTTTTACCGTACACAAAATTGCAGGCTACTACTGTTTTGTATCCTGTTTGAAAACCGCATACCGTATATACTCGAGTATAAGCCGAGTTTTTCAGCACGATTTTTCGTGCTGAAAACACCCCCTTCGGCTTATACTCGAGTGAACTCTCCACCCGGTGTGGTCTTCAACCTGCAGACCTCCAGAGGTTTCAAAACTACAACTCCCAGCAAGCCTGGGCAGCCATCGGCTGTCCGGGCTTGCTGGGAGTTGTAGTTTTGAAACCTCCGGAGGTCCGCAGGTTGAAGACCACTGCGGCCTTCGACATCATCCAGCCCCCTCTCACCCCCTTTAGTTCTGTTCAGTACTCACCTCCGCTCGGCGCTGATCCGGTGCTGCAGGACTGTCCGGTGAGGAGGTGGTCCGGTGGGATAGTGGTTCCGGGCTGCTATCTTCACCGAGGAGGCCTCTTCTAAGCGCTTCGGGCCCGGCCCCAGAATAGTCACGTTGCCTTGACAACGACGCAGAGGTACGTTCATTGCCAACGTACTTCTGCGTCATTGTCAAGGCAACGCCTCTATTCTGGGCCCGAAGCGCGGAGAAGAGGCGCCCCCAGTGAAGATAGCAGCCCGGAACCACTATCCCACCGGACCACCTCCTCTCCGGATAGTCCTGCAGCACCGGACCAGCGCCGAGCGGAGGTGAGTACTGTACAGAACTAAAGGGGGGTGAGAGGGGGCTGGATGATGTCGAAGGCCGCAAGGGGATGATGAAGGGGGGTGGGGATGATGACAAGGGGATGATGAAGGGGGGTTGGGATGATGACAAGGGGATGATGAAGGGGGGATGTGTGGGATGATGACAAGGGGATGATGACAGGTGATGATGATGAGGGTCTGGATGATGACAGGCGGTGATGATGATGAGGATGTTAATGACGGGTCTGGATGATGACAGGGGCGGATGATGTATTTCCCACCCTAGGCTTATACTCGAGTCAATAACTTTTCCTGGGATTTTGGGTTGAAATTAGGGGTCTCGGCTTATACTCGGGTCGGCTTATACTCGAGTATATACGGTAAGTCTTTTTTAAAACATTGAACATTGTAGACACATTGAAACGGATGTGTCTACAGTGCCATATACGTTTTTGGGATAATTTTTTTTCTTGCACATGGCAAACCACTCCTACTTTCCTTGGAATTTCAATAAAACAATTGGAACTTTATTGCACTAAAGTGTTAACCACAAAAAGTATAAGTTTTTTTTTAATTACCAAAACTGATGCAATCGGACCTCTAAATTCAAACCGTATGCAGTTTCATTTCAGAGCACACGTTTGCATACAGGTTTGTCAGTTTTTAGGGCATACGTTCCGCAAAAGAAAACTGATGCAAAACAGTATGGCAAAATCATGATGTGAATGCACCCTAAACTCGCATAACCACAATTTTAGAAATCAAGGCTGTCTTCCTATGAATCATGCCACATTTTGCATGAGTTAATGCAGTGTTTTCCAACCATTGTGCCTCCAGCTCTTGCAAAACTACAACTTCCAGCATGCCCGGACAGCCTTTGGCTGTCCGGGCATGCTAGGAGTTGTAGTTTTGCAACAGCTGCAGGTACACTGGTTGGGAAAAACTGATGTATGTAATATAGGGAGGACCTTGATCCAACCATTTTTCAGAATAAAGATAATTCTAACCTATGTTTAGTTATTATATGTTATTATTATTTAGATTATTTAGATTATTATTTAGATTATTATTATCATTTCTAACATTATCTTCTAATATTGTCCTTTATTTTGAAGAAAAAATTTATAAAAAGGTAGACTGCTACCTTTGCGGTAGTTTTATATTTCTTTTGAACCATTAAAGGGGTACTCCACTGGAAAACATTATTTATTTATTTATTTTTATCAACTGGTGTCAGAAAGTTAAACAGATTTGTAAATTACTTCTATTAAAAAATCTTAATCCTTCCAGTACTTATCAGCTGCTGTTATGATCAGCAGTAAGTTCTTTTCTTTTTGAATTTACTTTCTGCCTGACCACAGTGCTCTCTGCTGACACCTCTGTCCATCTTAGGAACTGTCCAGAGCAGGATAGGTTTTCTATGGGGATTTGCTCCTACTCTGGACAGTTCCTAAAATGGACAGAGGTGGCAGCAGAGAGCACTGTGGCCAGGCAGAAAGGACATTCAAAAAGAAAATAACTTCCTGTGGATCATAACAGCAACTGATAAGTACTGGAAGGATTAATATTTTTTAATAGAAGTCATTTACAAATCTGTTTAACTTTCTGGAACCAGTTGATTTAAAAAAAAAAAAACACATTGAAGTAGCCCTTTAAATTTTGCGAGTCAGAGCCGCTTGCCAATTCTGATTTGGAAACATGTTAAAAATGTCCCTCTACTTCAAATGTCCCAACGGCTGTCCGGGAATGCTAGGAGTTGTAGTTTTTCAACAGCTGGAGACACCCTGCATAGGAAAGACTGGTATACAGAATTAAATCTCTTATGTGTATATGCAACTGGTTTTAAAGATGGAAGACTCTGTAGTGTGCATGGGGCCTAATATTACAGGAAAATGCTCTGGGTGCTCCTACATCTTGGGATTACATCTCCATGAAACAAGTCAAGATTCTCGGCCCAAAAATACAACTCGATGAGCAAAAAATAACTTTATTAAGCTAATGGAAACATCTGAGAGGCACATTGGGCGGGTGGGGGTGGGGGTAGTTTTGCAACGAGAACAAGATGTCATCTGGATCACACAGAACATGCCAAGAATCTACAAGAGTCTGGGGCTTCATTTTCTCATGGTTTTGGTTAAAGGCTAAGAAAAGATGTTGGCATCCAGACTTAAAGTCAGCAAAGATTTACTGCCAACTTAAAAAAAAAAAGAAAGATCATAGACCAGATTGTATTTTATCTGTTTCACGATAAAAGAAAATGTAGTTTTTTATATTTATATTTTTAATAGAAAATAATTTCCCCAAAATCACATAACTGGCTATAGAATATCATTGTGTGCTTCCAAAATGCTTCCTCCACATCAGCACAGGATCCCTGGATGTTATTTAGTCTTCAATGAGTGGGAGGGATGATGTCACATGGGACAAGCTGGCTAAATTTACGACAACCCCACCTCAAACAGAAGGATTTTTCTGGCGTTAATCATATAGAGAGGAGCTTTGAGTGAATAGACCGGCTTTCTGTCAATGAAATAACATAGCAGCACTTATCTCTTAACCAGGGCTGCAGATTTAAAGGGGTTGTCCACTTTTTATTAGAGGGTTCCCTCGACAGTAATCTGATCACAGTATACTCTTGCTAAGACCCATCAGCAGTAGTCTGTGAGAAACTTTGGCAGTAAGTTTTCTATTTCCCTACAGCTCCTCCGCAGCTGAAATTAAAGGGGTACTCTGGGGGAAATAAACCCATACCCCATTATTTCCCTCTCATCAACCTATTTAATTGTCTAAATATCATTCATTAGCTATATAGAGCAGTTTCCCCTCTTTGGTTGTCACTTACATGCATGAAGTAAGGGAATTACATTTCCTGCCATTAACTCTGTCTCTGTCCAAATCCCTCTCTGAAAGCAGCCCCCATCTTCCTGAGAGACACAGACCATGTGGTTTCTACCCTGCACTGATGAGTCATGCTTCCTTTAGTGCTGAGAACTGGGAGGTGTGTGCAGCCTCAGCCAATCAGACACTGAATCTCTCTCTGCTCAGAGCAGGAGGGTGGGGGCTTACAGAGTAGAGCTGCCACAATTGATGGGAGATGTAGGCAGGGAAGGGAAGGACGGCAAAGAATATCAAGCAACCAGAGAAGATAACAGGGGCCACAGAAGCCATGCATATCAGGCAAGATGGTTTACAGGGAACACATCCAGGTAGTATGGTGGCTTTGGAGCTTTTCTTATATATAAGCATATCTATATCTATATATCTATATATATATATATATATATACTTCCCTGGAGTACTCCTTTAAGCATTACAAACAGCCTATTGATATCTGTGTGGATCTGCAGTGGATCTACGCCTGCTTACACCTCACAAATCGGGAAAGTTACAAAGTTGAGGGTAACATTTTTACATTTACTGTATTGCGCCTTCAAACAACTTTCACCTTGAAGAATATTGTTCTATGTACAGTATAGCACCTTTAAACAACTTTAAACAACCTGAACACTATGATTGATTTTTACATTTTTGTAATAACAAATGGCAGGAATCAAATGTAGTTGCTCCAATTTTCATTCCCAAACCTGCACCAGATGTGATCGCCCCTACAGACAACAAGAAGAAGCTTCTGCTTACCGATAACATGTCGGCCTGTTTTACCAATGTTTGATTCTTAATATTACATCTTGGAAGAGAACCCAGTTTAATAAAGATAATTGATGTAATGACTTTCCGATTATAAGGTTTCGCTGAATAATCATATTTAAGATGTGTAATTCCCTTATAACTCGTGTGGCCGGGCCTCTTATGTTCTTATACTAGGGAGGTTCACTTTCTGTTATCATCATGTCAGATGAAAACATATGCAGTTACCATACAGGACAATGCACTGTGAAAGGGTGTAGGCATAAGATTTTGTGCAAGGGAATACTGTCAATCATGAATTGTACATTAGAAATCAGATAGGATACACCCATGATGCCGTATACACAATATATCTTCTCTGCAGTTTCTTAATTCTTCTATTGCACAACAAAAAACTATTCGAAAAATATATTTCTCCAGAGCCATCCAGTGACTGCATATTGTTGGTGCTGGGAGGCTCATGTGCCATGAAGCATTCCACACCATTATTATGAGACATAGTGTGCCCCTCCATAGGACTATTCTACTGTATATGGCACAATAAACGCTTAAAGAGGCACTCCAGACATCCGGTACACGAACTTCGCTCCCTGCCCGGTGACTGGCGATGCGGGGCGGAGGTTCGTCACATCCCGGCCAAGCCCCCTCAATGCAAGTCTATGGGAGGGGGCGTGACGACCGTCACGCCCCCTCCCATAGACTTGCATTGAGGGGGCATGGCCATGAGGTCACGAGCCTCTGGCGCGGCAGCCAATCCTCTAAATGAACGCTGGGTGCAATAGGGAGAACACAGGGGTCCCCAGCGGCAGGATCCCCTGTGATCGGGGATAAGATGTCTAGGGGTGGAGTGCCCCTTTAAGTGAAGTGCATTTCAGTGACAGATCCCCACAATTCCAGTGTCTAATGCAGATCTGGCTCACTTAACGGAGCATGCATATGTTAGCTGTTTATCTACAGCAGGAAAAAAGGATTGGACATTTTGAAAGCCAACATGTCTGAGAATTCTTCTTCCTGACAGCTATAATCTAAAGGGTCTTGGCACCCCTATGTAATTACGAGCTCTGGAAGAACTTCAAATTATAGATGAAGCCTGTAGAGCAAAAATATGCTGAAAAATACCATATACCAGTTATACAGTATAATGGTCATAAATAGTGCTGCTCCTCATGTATACAAAGGACAACTTATTGTGAAAAGTCGGGTAATATCCAAAGCTAGTAGAAGCAAGAGAGCCCGGCACTGCAGTCCATATAGAGCCCCTTCTAGGAAATTAGGCATCGGAACTGGCGTCTGTGGAACTATTCCGGGGTGCAACTCCAAAATAGACAAGCAATAGCACACAGTTCAAGAAGAAAGGGAATGCACTCACCCGGATCTTTTGCTTGCAGTAATCTTTATTAAGCTTCCATTACAGTAGTGGAGCGGGTAGATGCAGAGGAGCAGCCTTATTGTGAAAAGTCACTAAAAATAACAGGTATGCTTTAAGTCTATTTAAAGGAGAACTCCGGGATGTACAGATAAGTGTTAGATCGCTGGGGGTCTGGCCACTGAGGCCCCCTGCGATCTCCCGAATGGTGCCCCGGCTCCATGCATGAAACGAGCGTTTTCGACCACAGCACGAAGCTGCACTCGTCACGCCCATCTATGCAGTTCTATGGCAGAGCCGGATATTGCCGAAAGCAGCGATCCGGCTCTCCCATAGAGCTGCATGGAGGGGGTGCGTCAGCCACCACTTCCGCCAGTGGTTGAAAATGCTTGTTTCCTGCAGGGAGCCGGGGCGCCGTTCGGGGGATCGCGGAGAGCCCCAGCGGTCGGACCCCCAGTGCTCTAACACTTATCCCCTATCCTTAGGATAGGGGATAAGTTGTACATCCCGGAGTGATCCTTAAACCCCATAGTGACTAATTTTGGTTTGAAGGATGGGTATAAACATTTTATCAGCACTCACACCTTTTTTTTTCTTATGTGTGACTGTATGAAACCTTGTATTTTGCGAGACAATTTGTAATTTTATAGAAACCATTTGGTTGTTGGGGAGCATATGGTTGAATAAGTTTTGTTATTTATTTTACCTTTGCATTTCCTCCCCCCACACTCTATACCATGCTGTAAAAATAGCATCTCAGTTGGGGTACATAAAATTGCATAAAAAATTTTTTGGTTTTCAAGTCTAGTCTTTAAAGTTTATTTTTGCAATTGCAGTAAAACCATATGCGCTCACTAGCCACTTTATGTACACTTTGCTAGGACTGGGTTGAACCCCCTTTTGCTTTCTGAACTTCATTCTTTTGTGGCATACTTTTGTTCTACAAGGTGGTGCAAACAGATTTTGTTCCATATGGATAAGATGGCATCACGCAGTTTCTGCAGATTTGTCAGCTGTACATCCATGATGAGAATCTCCCCTTCCACCACTTCCCAAAGGGGCTCTATTGGACTTAGATCTGGTGACTAAGGAGGCCATTGGAGTACAGTGACCTCATTGTCATGTTCTTAAAAACAGTTTGAGATTCCGTGAGCTTTGTGACATGGGACATATTCCTGCTGGAAGTAGCCATCCAAAAATGAGTCCACTGTAGTCATGAAGGGATGGACGTGGTCAGTAACAATACTCAGATGGTGCATTTTAATCATGCTCAATGGGTACTGAGAACCCAAAGTGTGCCAAGAATATGTCCCCCAAATCATTAAACCACAGCCGGCCTGAACCGCTGATCCAAGGCAGGATGGATCCATGCTTTTAAGTTGTTTATGCTAAATTATGACTCTGCCTTCTAAATGTCACAGCTAGAATTGATACTCATCAGACCAGGCATTATTCTTCTTGTTTCCCAATTTTAGTGAGCCTGTGCGAATTGTAACCTCATTTTCCTGTTCATTATAAAGAGATGGAAGTGAGCTCCATAGCGTAAAACCTATCAATATGTAATTGTATGGTGAATTTAGGAACTCTTACCAAAGGCGGTTGTGTGAGCTCACACACAACAATGATCAGCGGGAGTGAGTATATGGCCTGGTCTGCAGCCTCCCCAATCACACGAGCAATACCAGGTGAAGACTTCCAAGGAGCAATGGGTTTCAATGCTGACCAGGGATGGACACGTCCAGTGAGTAGAAAGGGTTTATTTAAAACAACACAATGTGTTTCACCGCACTTGCGCGGTTTCATGAGGCATGACAAGCAAGGTAAAGAGGGATCTTATATATAAGATAATATTAACTCTTTCATGACTTTTGTTACATTTAGAAACATATTAAAAGCATATTTAAATATGTTTCTAAATGTAACAAAGTCATGAAAGAGTTAATATTATCTAGTATATAAGATCCCTCTTTACCTTGCTTCTCATGCCTGATGAAACTGCGCAAGTGCGGTGAAACCTGTTGCATTGTTTTAAATAAACCCTTTCTACTCACCTGATGTGTCCATCCCTGGTCAGCGCCACTGAAACCCATTGCTCCTTGGAAGTCCTCACCTGGTATTTTCCTGTTCCTGACTGACAGGAGTGGTACCTGCTGTGATCTTCTGTTGCTGTAGCCCATCTGCTCCAAGGTTTGAAGTGTTGTAAGTGTTGTACGTTAAGAGATGGTATTCTGCAAACCTTGGTTACTGTTACCTTTTTGATTCTGGAAAGTAAAAGACAGAAGAGACATGCACTCCTTACCGGACTGCATTGCTCTGAGGGTGCAACACCTGTATAGGCAAGTAATGTAATGAAAAGATGATCAGCCGCCAACAGGTCACACGTCGATCCACCTTGGAATCCCGTCAGGAACAGTAATAGGTGGGCACCGGACAGTGCTAGACCAATGTTGAGCGCTTTTTTTTTAATGACAGTATGATATCCCCTTTCAAATTTATGCAGAATTTTTCATCAAGCAAAGACGGGCTCCCTCTATCAAATTCGATACATGATCACAGTATAGAAGGGGTTATACTGCTAGAAACGGACTCATCTCTATTTCGATCGCTTGCAGCAGGGTCCTGGTTGTATTACAGCCAGGCTCCTGCTGCGTGATCATGTGGGTACAGTGCAGTGCCCATGCGATTAGAAAAAGCTCTACTCATCCTAGGCCATAATGACTTTTGCTATTCAGACAAGCAAAGCTTATCCAATGCTGTAGGGGTGTTTAAGCGTTACAGTTATTCCAAAGAACTGTTGATATGTCAGTCAGACCTGTCAAAAGTTGTTGATTGCACAGGTCTCACTCCTGAGACCCACTGCGATTGTGAGTTATTAGCCAGGGAAGTGGGCGACATTGCGCTTCTCTCCCCAGCTGGCCAAGAGATCCGTCTGTTTCTCTGCATAGAAGTCCAAGGCCAGGTTCACACTGCAGAACCTCCAGATGGAATTTTCGTCAGAGATCCCACGGGCGGTACTAGTCCCCATAGACAGCAATGCATTTCTGCGGATCTATTTAAACATTTGCTCAGAAATGCATTTCCCTCTATAGGGACAACTATCCCATCGGCGGGATCCTAGTGGCGCCCACAGGATCTCCAGTGGAAGTTCCGTCTGGAGATTTTGCAGTGTGAATCCGGCCTAAGTGGGTTAACAGCAGGAAGAATGAGGGGAGAGAATCCAAATAATCCCTCAAAATGTGGATGGATATAGAGACACCGGAGGAATGTTGTAATGACCGACAAGCAGACTTGGGGTATAGATAAAAATGAAAGATATTTATTTGATATATGGGCAACGTGTTTCGCGAGGATTTCCTTACTTCTTCAGGTCACTTTTTGGTCATTACAATGTCCCTCCTGCGCCACTGTGTACAACCACATTTTGAGGGATAATTTGAAGACAGCCCCTATCTATATACCCTATTAGGGTGTATGAATATCATAGAGCAGGGGGGCACCACTTGGGACCCTTTTTCTGAACCAGAACTCTCAAAGACTTGAACAGCAGCTATGAAATACTACATTGCCCCTGCAGCCATGCTACTGTACCAAATAAAGAGCAGACACAGCACCTCTAATGATAGCAAATAATCTCTATACTGTGCAAAAATCTTTACATCTATTGCCAGCTTTAGATTCTACTAGAGAATAGTGTTCCATCATGTTCTTTCAGATAAAGCAAAACCACTTATAGAGGTATTCCAGTGACTGAACTGTTTGATCGTGAGGGGGCTCAAACCTCTGGGACCTCCCACAATCCAATGAACAGGGACCTAACTATCTCAACCGAAAGGAGCAGCGGGTCAGCACGCACACCATTCATTCTCTACTGAGCTGGTGGAGATAGAAAGTGACTGGTGTGAATACCGACCCACCATTCCATTAACAGGAAGAGTCAGGTTCCCATTCAGAGGATCGTAGGGAGTCCCCCCAGAGGTTGGACTGCCACAATCAGACATTTATTTCCTAGCCTGCTAATAGGGGATAAGTGTTTTAAGTTGGAATATCCCTTTAAGTTAATTTCTTAAGACATATGTTAAAAATTATTCCCAAGCCACAGTAGACTTCGTACCTTAGAACAGAGTTTCCCCACCATTGTGCCTCCAGCTGCCCGGGCATGCTGGAAATTGTAGTTTTGCAATTATAAATAAAATGACAGTACACTTTGCAACACACAAATATGTGCATATACATTCATTTATTATAACTAATATTTTAATAAAAAATGATGACACATTCCCTTTAAGGCACACTGGTTTGGAAACACTGCCCTAGAATAATTAGTAAAGTATTGTAAGGATTGCAGGAAGGCTCTATATCTCCATCTGCTGGCCATGTCAGGCACTACCACTGATGGGTAGACTGAAAATGTTTTCAATAAACCTTTATCCATTTTTCCGTCTATTTCATGCATCACTCTTATTTTACAACAAGGCCGCAGGAGCTACTGCACCCACTAAATATCTCTCCAATCTCATGTTCTGGTAGACACAAGGCATTAAGTTAACACATAACTGCAAACTACAAATAGAGTTTTTGCATGTAGTCAGATAGGTCTGTATAGGTCTAGTAAGTAAAATATACTAGGTCATTTTTTAACAAGGCTATATGCAAAATTGCTGCATTTAATTTATTTTGATTTGAAAGAATAAAAATGACAGAAAAAGTGCACATCTTGTATCTTTTAAAGTCTTTTGTAAATTCTGCTGGAGAGATAGAATAACTAAATAGACAATACTCACCTGTCTTCAACGCTCCATACCTCCCCACCTGGATGACATGATCTGCAGATGGTGTTGCAGGTCACGCTGCAGCCATCAGGCTTCCCCCCTATCACTTTTTTACTTATCTCAGACAAACACTTTAAAGGGGTTATCCAGCAAAAGAAACAACCTGTGTTTGGTGTGAAAAGTATAATAAAGCAACTTAGTAGTATAATTATAATTATTAGCCATACTGCACAGATCTCTTCATATCAAATGTGCTTCCCCCATAGTGGCTGTGACATCCTGTCAGACCCTCTGAATGCAGTCTACTCCCATCCCTTCTCCCCCCTCCCCTAATGTCTGCTCAGGGAGAGATCATTGATATAGAAAAGGGTAGCTCAAATTACTGCTCATTAGATTTTAAGACAGCAGGAAGCCTTTCTCAGTCACAGTAGTTTCCTCAGAACAGGCTCTCTGGTGTCTTATCTGAGAAAGTCTTCCTGCTGCCTAAAAAAATAATATGAGCAGTAATGTGAGTTCCTCCTCTTCACATTAATGGTCTTGTCCTGAAAAGACAGGAGGGGACGGTGGAGGAGGGACAGGCTCTTTCAGTGTTACCTGACATCACAGCTACAGGGGAGAAAGCTCCAATCCTTGCAGTATAATGCCCATGACACAATTATCCAAATAACTATTAAAATAAGGAAAATACATTATCTCTTCTCCTGACTACAATTACCCTGTGTCTGTACACGAGCTGTGAAATAAATATTACAGGGACAAGGCCAATTTCCCATGAAATTAACCAATTTCACTCCTCCATGTCTCTTAGACCACAGATATTTTCCAATATGTGTGTAAATTCTTCAGACCAAGCAAACAGGATTTTGTTGCTTAGAAATATTAATTTATCATTATTTATTATTTGTCAAATACACAACAAACCCAGACAGACTTAATTTACTGCAAAGTATCCAGGCTGGGCGATCCTTGAACCAGGTCAGGGATATAAAGTGCTGGGCCCTATAACAAACCTTTAAATGGGCCCCCACCCTGAACTTTTATTAGGTCTATGTAAAAATTAGGTTGATTGCAAGCTTAATTAAAAAATAATATGTGAAACTACAACTCCCAGCATCACCTGACATATGATTAAAGCATAGGGTACCACAGATCGTACCGCAGATAGTACCCCAAATAAATTCAATCCCTAGTCCAGTCCCCTAACGTAATTCAGACCAGAGACCCCAAAATAAATTCAAACCCCTAAATTAAATTAAAGGAGTTATTCCAATTTAAAAGACGTGTCCTCTATCCACAGAATATGGTATAAGTGTCAGATCATAGGCGGCTGCTCTCAAGAACCGGTATGGAGCAGTGAGTGACGCATGTGCACTGCCGCTCCATTTATTGTCTAAGGTAGCACTGGAGATAGCCAAGCACTGGTAAGTGAAGCCGTCCGGCATTTAGTGCTTGCCCGAAGCAGGGCTAAATGACTGAAGAAGTTACCTGCCCAGCGCCCGGAACTGCATGTCCCGGGTGTCGGGCAATACAAATTACACATACACGGGGCCAGGAGTTTCAGACCTCTGCCTTAAATGTTTGCACCCCTGAAACACATGTTTTGCTATACACATGTTTATTCCCTTTGTGTGTATTGGAACTAAACCAAAAAAAAGGGAGGAAAAAAAAGCAAATTGGACATAATGTTACACCAAACTCCGAAAATGGGCTGGACAAAATTATTGGCACCCTTTCAAAATTGTGGAAAAATAAGATTGTTTCAAGAAAGTGATGCTCCTTGAAACTCACCTGGGGCAAGTAACAGGTGTGGGCAATATAAAAATCACACCTGAAAGCAGATAAAAAGGAGAGATGTTCACTTAGTCTTTGCATTGTGTGTCTGTGTGCCACACTAAGAATGGACAACAGAAAGAGCAGAAGAGAACTGTCTGAGGACTTGAGAACCAAAATTGTGGAAAATATCAACAATCTCAAGGTTACAAGTCCATCTCCAGAGATCTAGATTTGCCTTTGTCCACAGAGCGCAACATTATCAAGAAGTGGGCAACCCATGGCACTGTAGCTAATCTCCCTGGGCGTGGACGGAAGAGAAAAATTTATGAAATGTGTCAACGCAGGATAGTCCAGATGGTGAATAAGCAGCCCCAAACAAGTTCCAAAGATATTCAAGCTGTCATGCAGGCTCAGGGAGCATCAGTGTCAGCGCGAACAATCCGTCGACATTTAAATTAAATGAATCGCTATGGCAGGAGACCCAGGAGGGCCCCACTGCTGACACAGAGAAATAAAAAAGCAAGACTACATTTTTCCTAAATGAACTTGAATAAGCCAAAATCCGTCTGGGAAAACGTCTTGTGGACAGATGAGACCAAGATAGAACTTTTTGGTAAAGCACATCATTCTACTGTTTACCGAAAACGAAATGAGGCCTACAAAGAAAACACAGTACCTACAGTGAAATATGGTGGAGGTTTAAAGGGGTATTCCCGTGGAAAACTTTTTTTTTTTTTTTTTTTTTTAAATCAACTGGTGCCAGAAAGTTAAACAGATTTGTAAATTACTTCTATTAAAAAATCTTAATCTTTCCAGTGCTTTTTAGGGTCTGTATACTACAGAGGAAATGTTTTCATTTTTTGGAACACAGAGCTCTCTGCTGACATCTCTGTCTATTTTAGGAACTGTCCAGAGCAGCATATGTTTGCTATGGGGATTTTCTCCTACTCTGGACGGTTCTTAAAATGGACAGAGATGTCAGAAGAGAGCACTGTGGTCTTGATGTCAGCAGAGAGGTCTGTGTTCCAAAAAGAAAACCATTTCCTCTGTAGTATTAAGCAGCTAATAAGTACTGGAAGGATTAAGATTTTTTCAATAGAAGTAATTTACAAATCTGTTTAACTTTCTGGCACCAGCTGATTTAAAAAAAAAAAAAAAGTTTTCCACGGGAGTACCCCTTTAACCCCTTAACGATGCAGGACGTAAGGTGAGGTGATGTTCGCAATTAACCCCTCAGATGCCATGATCAATACTGATCACGGCATCTGCAGCATCGCGGTCACTGAAATGGATGATCGGATCGCCTGCAGTGCTGCCGCAGCAATTCGATCATCCAGCACGGCAGACGGAGGTCCCCTCACCTGCCTCCGCTGCCTTCCCAGCGTCTTCTGCTCTGATCTGCCTTCCCGCAGACCAGAGCAGAAGATGACCGATAATGCTGATCAGTGCTATGTCCTATACATAGCACTGAACAGTATTAGCAATCGAGTGATTGCTATAAATAGTCCCCTAAGGGGACTATTAAAGTGGAAAAAAATTAAATAAAAAAAAGGAAAAAAATGTGAAAAACCCCCTCCCCCAATAAAAACGTAAATTGTCCCATATTCCCTATTTCACCCCCAAAAAGTCTTAAAAAAATATTTTATATATATATTTGGTATTACCGCGTGCATAAATATCTGAACTATTAAAATAAAAAGTTAATGATACCATGCGGTGAACGTAAAAATAAAAATAGATGCTTTTTCATAACACTTTATTCCAAAAAAAATTATAAAAAATGGATTAAAAGTTCTATATAAGCAAATATGGTATCAATAAAAAGTACAGATCACGGCGCAAAAAATGGGCCCTCATACCGCCATTTATATGGAAAAAATAACAAGTTAAAAGTCTTCAGAATAGGGGGATTTTAAACGTACTAATTTGGTTAAAAAGTTTGCGATTTTTTTTTTAAGCACAACAGTAATAGAAAAGTATATTATCATGTGTATCATTTTAATCGTATTGACCTAAAGAATAAATAACACATGTAATTTTTACCGTAAATTGTACGGCGTGAAAACAAAACCTTCCAAAATTAGCAAAATTGCGGTTTTCTTTTTAATTTCACCACACAAATAGTATTTTTTTGGTTGCACCATACATTTTATGGTAAAGTGAGTGATGGCATTACAACAGACAACTGGCCGCACAAAAAACAAGCCCTCATACTAGTCTGTGGATGAAAATATAAAAGAGTTATGATTTTTTGAAGGCTAGGAGGAAAAAACGAAAACGTAAAAATTAAAGGAGGCCAGAGGAAGCGGAATACCCGCAAAACCAGCTCGTTGCCGCACACCCGCACAGCCTCTGCTGTTGCGTTTTCTTTTCCCGATCCCACCAAGGCCGGCTTGTACCCCTGTACTTTGATGATGAAATAAAGGAATATTACTACAGGTGAGTGCAGATGTGATTTTCTTACCCCGGATTGTAAAAATTAAATTGTCTGCGTCCTTAAGGCCCAAATGGGCTGCGTCCTTAAGGGGTTAATGATGTTTTGGGGTTGTTTTGCTGCCTCTAGCACTGAGTGCTTGAATGTGTGCAAGGCATCATGAAATCTGAGGATTACCAACTGATTTTGGGTCACACTGTACAGCCCAGTGTCAGAAAGCTGGGTTTGCATCCGAGATCTTGGGTTTCCAGCAGGACAATGACCTCAAAAATCACCCAGAAACGGATGGCAACAAAGCACTGGAGAGTTCTGAAGTGTCCAGCAATGAGTCCAGATCTAAATCCCATTGAACACCTGTGGAGAAATCTTAAAATTGCTGTTGGGAAAAGGCGCCTTCCAATAAGAGAGACCTGGAGCAGTTTGCAAAGGAAGAGTGGTCCAACATTCTGGCTGAGAGGTGTAAGAAGCTTATTGATGGTTATAGGAAGTGACTGATTTCAGTTATTTTTTCCAAAGGGTGTGCAACCAAATATTAAGTTAAGAGTGCCAATCATTTTGTCCAGCCCATTTTTGGAGTTTGGTGACATTATGTCCAATTTGCTTTTTTTCCTCCCTTTTTTGGTTTAGTTCCAATACACACAAAGGGAATAATCATGTATATAGCAAAACATGTTACTGCAATCCTTTTCTGTGAGAAATACTTCATTTTCTTGAAATAGGTATACCACTGCTCCAGCTGTTAAATTAAGCTCACAGAGGATTGTCTAAACTGGATGTAACAAACACTCACACATGAGCAGTATAAGTCCTCATACAGTTGATCTTTGTTTATATAAAACAAGAAAAGAAAAAAACTTAAAAAAGGAAAACTGATTTTTTACTGGAGCTTCCGTTTGGTTCTTGAAGAAACAAAAAATATTTTTAGAACCATTTCCTGTTCCATTATTTTAGACTCATTTGTCTCCAGTTCTGGCTGCTCTTGTTATTTCCATTTATCATTGGCTTTGAGAAAGAAAAACATAACTACAAAAACATAACATGAAAATTTAGAGGCAGAATCTAGAAGAAAGCCAAGAGTCTTCACCGAGTCTCAGATACTTAATTTTTGTGATTTTTGGTGTCAGCCAGCACATAGTTAGGCACAAATTTTGCATGCATGACAGTATATCTATTTTCAGTGCAGTATATACAAAAAGAGTTCAAATCAGGTCACCTATAGGATGGAGCAAAAGAGCTCTGAAGGTTAAAGGGGTAGTCCGGGGGAACTGAACTTATCAAACACTTATCCCCTATCCACAAGATAGAGAAAAAGTGTCTGATCGCGGGAGTGCGACCACTGGGATCTCCTGTACAGGAGGTGCTACTTACCCGTTCTTGTTGCACTTTGGCCCCCACATTTCTGTACAAGCACAAGTGACAACCTGCTCAGCCACTCAGCGATGTCTCTCCACAGCCAGTTATTGGCTGGCAGAATCATTACTAGGATTTGTCCGGGAAGGTGGGGGCTGGTGCGCACCAAAGGCAGGTAAGTAGCCGGGCCCCATATAGAAGATTGCGGGAGATACCAGCAATCAGACCCCCAGCCATCAGACACTTATCCCCTATCCTATGGACAGAACTTATCCCCTATGGACTACAGGGATAAGGTCAGTTACCCGGACTACCCCTTTAAAGGGGTACTCCGGGGAACTACACCTATAGACCATCCTTTTCTTTTCATCAACCTATTTAATTGTCTAAGTATAATTCATTAGCTATATAGAGCAGTCTCCCCTCTTTGGTTGTCACTTACATGCATGAAGTGAGGGAATGAAATCCTCTAGCCATCCATCCTCTGTCTCTGTCCAAATCCCTCTCTGAAAGAAGCCCCCACACTCCTGAGAGACACAGACCATGTTGTTTCTGATGAGTCATACTCTCTTTAGTGCTAAGAACAGGGAGGTGCAGCCTTAGTCAATCAGACAATGAACCTCTCTCTGCTGCTCAGAGCAGGAGGTGGGGGCTGCTCTCAAAGAGTGAGCTGGCTGGCAGGGCAGAGCAGAGCTGAAATGATTGCCGGGAGATGTAGGCAAGAAAGTACCCCTTTAATCATTATTAAGATAAATGATGAGCTAGCATTATAGAGATTGTCTCATAAATATAATTTATCACCTACAGTTTTGCACAGTATAGATAATAAATGTATGACTGTGGGGACACTGGGATCCCAACCATTCATGAAAACAGTGGTCTTGAGGCCCTGTTTGAATGGAATAGCTTTAAAGGGGTTATCCGGACAAATACATCTTCCGGGACTGGAGACGTGACGTAAGGCCACACCTCCCTCGTGACGTCAGGGATAAGATGTATTTGGCCGGGTAACCCCTTTAACACATTTGTACTCCTGTCACTGTCTATGACACTACAGAAGGCATACAGACGTTCAACTATCTCCATTCACACGATCATTGGGATTTGGCTCACAAATCCCTCTGTTCTGCTGCTCACTCATTCTGACATCCTCTGGTCAGGAAGGGTGTGTTTGATGCAAGCACTGAGCCTGCCCTCACTTACCATGCATTCACTTACTCCCTGAGTCTGCTGTGCTGGGACTCTTCATCCAATCACTGCAGGCTGTTCTGTAACTCCCTCCTCTCTGCTCTCATGCTGCAGTCTGATTGGACAGGAGTATGCACAGAGGAGTGCTAGTCCTGCCCTCACTTCCTCTACTTCTGTTCCTGCCTGTTCTTCATCTGGGACAAAAATGATGCTGCAGTATTTTATTATTGCTGGTGCCACTAGCGCAGCTCGTTCTTAAGCTCACATTTATGCACATGATTTAATTGTTTGGTCTCCTTTTTACTCAGGCTTTCAGTCATTTATGTATATGTTTTTTTTTTTTACCTATTTGGTCTTTCTAATAATTTTTAAGCTTTCAGTTATTTATGTATTTTTAAGGATGTATACATGTAATTGTTTTTTACCAATATGTATGGCTCAATGTGTAAACCTTAGTACATATGGTCCCTGAACCCGCTATTTATTATTATTAATAATAATTTATATTTTTAGAAACTCCAAGCTTAATTGTTGGTTCTAGACAGGAGTACAAGTTTCCCCCGTTCTTCCCACAGAAGCATAAGTCCTCACCTGTGTTCTTATTGTGCAAAACATTATACTTATATCCACCTTGCTCGTTGGGGATCATCTCATATGTTTTATATGTTATATGTTTATAAAATAAATGTTATAACCTTGAATTCAACCATCCATTCTCTCTTTTATTTTCCTTGTATTTTATGTGTCACATCCGATACGAGGGCCCTGCAGAGGATGTTATTTATAATTAAGAAATAAATTGTTATGTAATATATTAGATTCTCTCTCTCAATTTTCTACTATTACTTCTATCTCTATTGCCCCCTTCACCTAGTAGGACTGTTACCATGTATTTTTTCTTCTTAATCCAATTAGGCACATAGGGTAGTGTGTCCTCGGTTTTGGGTCTTTTCAATCCATGTAGAGCTACCAGATTTACATATATATATATATATATATATATACACTACTATATGAACTACACTAACTTTACAGCCCCTGCAGCATAGTCAAATTAAAAAAATTTCTGGAATATCCCTTCAGATATGTTGTTTTGGTGGCTCTGCGCTATTGTTATTGGCGCCTTTTTCTTGTGCATATATACTGCCTGTGACCAGTGTGTTTCATAGCAATCTGAAGGGGGAAGTAACCACCAAAACATGTAATTGTATTAATTTTTTTATTTTACTTCTTTAATAAACGCTGTTCAAGAAGCATTCCTTGGATCTCTGAATACCATCAATCACCACTGAGGCAGCAGCGCCAGGTTCAAAGGGTTCTTTTGGTTCTACTATATGGATTTCTCTTAGGACAGGTTGCCCCTGTTTCCTACAACCCTCCAGGCACAGCAGCTACCTCCCATCTTAATACCCCTCTCTAGGATTTGGGGTGATAAGCGCTGTTATCAGTCAGATAAGGTGAGCGGACAATCTATAGAGACATTGATCTTTATTAGTTGTTTTCTCCGGTTCTCCCTTGGGTAATACACAAGGCACTGGAGCGTGGTCTTTGTTTTTTTAACTTCTCACAGTTAAGCTCATTATAAAGAATTAGTTAATTACGTGAATGATGCTTTCCTTGCTGCATGCCAGGAACTAAGACTGATGGGCCCGTTGTGAAACCCATGCCCTTGCCACCAGGAAAGCTTGTCCCCTACCTAGATCCAAAGAATGTATTATAAAAAATTAAAGAGCAGCTTCACATATGAAGCCGTATCCTGACAGAATGTACCATAACTGAGAAGAAATAAATACAATACATTTTCTCCCTGTGACAACCAGATATCCTCTGGTGGCCAACTTAAAAATACAACAGTAGCAAAACTAATTATAGAATCACATCACCCATATTACCCTGGGTATATATATTTATAAGGGGCTATCCAGGAATAGAAAAACAGAGCAAATTTCTTGAAAAAACAGCACCAGACCTGTCTTCAGATGTTTGGTATTGCAGCTCAGTGCCATTGAATTGAATAGAGCCAAGTTGTAATACCACACACAACCTAAGGACATGGGCGATGATGTTTTTTTTTTGAAGAAATTAGCAATTTTTCTATTCCTAGATAACCCCTTTGATATTTACCCTATGTGCTGAAAAATATCTAAGACATTGCCCTTGAGGTAATTTTGAAATAGATCCTGGTTGTACCCAGCGAAGATCTGCCCCCTTCCTGATTAGTTTTATCAGAAGTGGTGCACGCGCTAAGAAAGACCACTCAGACACCTGTCAGCTGAGATGATACTTTCTTTATTACAGTGGAAGAGACTACAGGCGGGGGTTACACGGTTATACAATGCTGTGTACAGAAAGTCAGGTGAATTGGGTGTTGTTATACTCCAGCGGGGCCAGGATTCGCATTGCGGGAAGCGCCTGCATGCGAGTCCCGGCCCGTCCATTACCTTGCTCCGCTCCTGCTGCTTCCTCTCAGCCTTGGTGCCAGTGTGCCCATAATTAGTAATGCACCTGAACAGCACATTATAAGTTGTTGCACCGCTTCACTGGGGTCCGCATTGCAACAACCACTGTATCCACATACGAGTCTCTAAAGTGGTACCATCTTCTTGTCCTATGCCCGGTTTGCCATCCTTTCTTCAAGACTATACTGATGTCTTCCGTGAAAAGCAAGCCGAAATGTTACCACCGCATCGTCCCTAAGATTGTCCAATTGACTTGCTACCTGGCACCCCCCCCCAGGGGCAGAATGTACCCTTTGTCGGTTCCTGAAACTTTGGCCATGTCTAATTACATCAAGGAGAACCTTCAGAAAGGGTTTATCAGGAAGTCTTCCTCCCCTGCCCGAGCCGGCTTCTTCTTCGTGGAAAAAAAAGACGGGTCATTGCGACCATGCATAGACTATCGAGGTTTGAATAAAATTACTGTAAAGAACCGCTACCCACTTCCTTTAATCTCGGAATAGTTTGATCGTCTGCGAGGAGCCAAGATTTTCTCTAAACTGGACCTTCCTGGGGCTTATAATCTGATTCGTATATATGAAGGGGATGAATGGAAGACTGTATTCAATACTCGTGATGGACATTTTGAATACCTTGTGATGCCATTCAGACTCTGTAATGCTCCAGCAGTCTTCCAGGAATTCATCAATGATATTTTCCGTGACCTTCTGTACTCCTGTGTCATTGTCTATCTGGATGACATACTCATTTATTTGCCCATTGTCCAGTCTCATCGCTCCCACCTCCGTCAAGTGTTACAGCGTCTCCGGGAAAACCATCTATATGCTAAACTAGAGAAGTGTATCTTTGAAAAGACCTGCCTCCCTTCTGGGCTACATTGTTACCAGTCAAGGTATTCAAATGGAGCCCAACAAATTATCCGCAGTTCTGGACTGGCCACAACCCACTGGTCTGAAAGCGATTCATCGCTTCCTCGGCTTTGCCAATTACTATAGGCAATTCATTCCTCACTACTCTACTTTGGTAGCCCCCATCGTTGCACTCACCAAGAAGACAGCTAACTCTAAAGTCTGGACTCCTGAGGCCGTAGAAGCATTTAAACAGTTAAAGTCGGCTTTCGCATCTGCTCCTGTTCTATCTAGACCCGATCCTAACAGGCCATTCATCCTGGAAGTGGATGCTTCTTCAGTTGGAGCAGGTGCAGTGTTAACGCAAAAGTCTAATAAGGGGAAAACTTTAACCTGCGGATTTTTCTCCAAAAATTTCTCCCCTGCGAAAAGAACTATACCATCTGGAATCGCAAGCTCTTGGCTGTTAGGTTGGCATTGGAGGAATGGCGTCACCTTCTGGAGGGCTCTGTACATCCTGTTACGATTTATTCTAACCACAAAAACATCTGCAGACTGCCCATCGACTCAACCCACGGCAGGCCCGGTGGTCTCTATTTTTCTCCAGGTTCGACTTCTATATCCACTTCCTTCCTGCGGAAAAGAATGTACGAGCCGACGCCCTTTCCAAGTCCTCTGATGTGCATGACCATGAATCTCCTCCGCAGCATATTATTTCTCCTGAACGTCTCATCTCTGCAGCTCCTGCAAGTCCTCAGCATCTGCCTCCCAGAAAGACTTACGTATCTCCCCGTATGAAACTTCGAGTCTTGAAATGGGGACATTCTTTTCTTTTGGCTGGCCATCCCAGTATTCGTAAATCCCTACAGCTCATCTCCAGACAATACTGGTGGCCTACCTTAAAACGGGATGTCGTTGGCTGTGTCCGGTCCTGCTCAGTCTGTGCTCGAGACTAGACACCTCGTTCCAAGCCAGCGGGACTTCTTCAGCCCTTGCCAGTTCCTGAGCTTCCCTGGACCAATATTTCTATGGATTTCATTAACGACCTTCCACCTTCCCAAGGCAATACAGTCATCTGGGTGGTTGTAGATCGATTTTCTAAAATGGCGCATTTTGTACCTTTACCCGGACGTCTTTCAGCACCACAGCTTGCTAAGGTATTTCTTCAGCATATCTTTTGCTTACATGGACTTCCTTCCCATATAGTCTCAGACCGTGGTGTCCAATTCTTTGCAGTGGGCTCTGGTGAAGACCAGCGGCACCTTAGACTCCGCTCCCCGATACGGTTCGAGTCATCAGCCACACAGGTAGAGGATCCACATCCGGATTGTGACAGCCCCACATACAGGTGCATGACAGGTGTGAAAAGCTAATTGGTTAAAACTCCTTCTATGTATTTCTTATCTTTGCCACATTCCAATCCAGGATGCCATCTTTGATGCTCGATGGAGGGAGGGAGCAAACAAGGGAGGAGGAGGAGAGAGCAGTTCAGCGCAGCAAGGATATACAGTTTAGGGGGAAAAAATGACATTTTAATAAATATATATATATATATATATATATATATATATATATATATATATATAGTATGTTAGTACATATCAATCCACTACAGTTTATATTAGTACATATGAGCCCACTACAATTTCTATAATGGCTTCTATCTTCAATTTTTTTTTCCTATGTGATCACATCAAATTACTGCCCACTGTCTCATCCATATTACATCAATGATGGGATAAGCTATTGGCTGCTGTGGTTACATGTCAAGTACATCATGACGGAATGCAGAACAGTTGTAGGAGGTAAGGAGGTCATTTTGATGTTATGGTAGTCTAGTTGTTACCCACATGCACCTGTTACTGGATTTTCCCCCCCCAAAAAAATTTGAAAAGCCATATAACACTGTAGAATACCATACCACTTTGGAGGATTGTGATTCAGGAATTCCAAAAATCTGTTGAAAAGCTCATAGGGAGAGGACATCTCCATATTAATGACCCTTGCTTTGAAAAGATATATTGAGAACAAACATGGATGTGTGATGTCAGATTGTATTTTGTTCGGGAACAGCACTACTCTTTTATGGAATGGGTCTGGTATTACATTTTACAGCTCAGCCCTATTAAAGTGTACCAATTATTTCATTAAACTTCTGGTTCTGGCATGTCATAGTGTGGGTGTGTGTGTGTTGGGGGGGGATTCCTTGTGCTGAGACCCCCACGTTCAATAAAATGAAGGGGCAGAAGCGAATGGCTCCACGTATACTGCTTTTACTTTGGCCTGCGTTCTTCAGGGAAGCAAAGATAGTGGTTTACAGTCTAGCCAGAAGTCAAATAGGCTTTTAGTGTAACTCCATAAAGGTGCTAAAGAGGCTCAGAGATTAAGGGGTACAGTGCATGCAGCCAAACGCTTCCCCTTCTTTCTTCCAATTCCTTTTTTAGTGATCGACAGGGTCTCAGCACCCAGAAACAGACTAATACAAACGTCTGACATTTCATCATATTTGAGAAGTTTGATAAAACGATAAGTACACTTTAAAGTAAATGAGGCTCAGGTGAAGGAGGAAAGAGATCATACTGCATTACAACATCAAGGTAAAGGAAAAGGAGAGAACCTATGGCATAATCTGCATGGGGAGGGCGAGAGATTACACACACACACAGGCAGCATCAATGGAGACAGAGAGGAGAAAACCCAGTCTGTGGGGAGAGGTCCTAGACACAAAGACATCCATGTCTGTGTCAAGACACAAAGAAAACATCACACAGGGGTTGTATTCACATGTATAAAATAGTATAAAATAGGAAATGTTCAGAGTATACAGTACAGTGGTCCCTCAAGTTACAATATTAATTGGTTCCAGGATGACCATTATATGTTGAAACCATTGTATGTGGAGACCAGAACTCTATGGAAACCTGGAAATTGGTTCTGAAGCCATCAAAATGTCATCCAAAAATAGGAAAAAGTGAGGATTAAAGGGGTAGTCCAGTGGTGAAAAACTTATCCCCTATCCTAAGGATAGGGGATAAGTTTGAGATCGCGGGGGGTCCGACCGCTGGGGCCCCCCGCGATCTCTCTGTACGGGGCCCCGGCTCTCCGCCGAGATAGAGGGTGTCGACCCCCGCACGAGGCGGCGGCCGACACGCCCCCTCAATACATCTCAATGGCAGAGCCGGAGATTGCCGAAGGCAGCGCTTCGGCTCTGCCATAGAGTTGTATTGAGGGGGCGTGTCTGCCGCCGCCTCGTGCGGAGGTCGACACGCCCCCTTCCCGCGGGCTGTCGGGGCTCCGTACAGGAGATCGCAGGGGGCCCCAGCAGTCGGACCCCCCGCGATCTGCAACTTATCCCCTATCCTTAGGATAGGGGATAAGTTGTTCACCACTGGGTTCACCACTGGACTACTCCTTTAAAGAAAAATAAGTAGATAACTAATATAGATAAAGAAAATCCTTACATATAAAAGTAATAAAGATCATCTGGAAGCTGTAATCACTGTCTATGTCAGTGTTTCCCAACCAGGGTGCCTCAAGCTGTTGCAAAACTACAACTTCCAGCATGCCCGGACACCCGTTGGCTGTCCGGGCATGCTGGGAGTTGTAGTTTTGCAACAGCTGGAGGCACCCTGGTTGGGAAACAATGGTTTATGTAGAGGACAGGAGCTTCTTCAGGGTCCTATACAGTACACACAGTGTCCCAAATGGAGACACCCTTATTTGGTGTCCAAAGGAGCAGCTAACCCTGGCACAGGTAAGGAGTAGTACAGAACTTGTAGTTCCTCCCTGTACTGTAGGGGGCGCTAACAGACAGCCATTCAGTGAATGTACTTCAGTAATAGAGGTGATTTACCAGTAAAATGCCCATTCTGATTGGTCAGTTCCTCCAGTTGTGACACGTTTCACAGATCTGGACTGTCCGTACATTGTATGTTAAGTCTGGTTTCAAGTTACAATGGTCCAGAAAAGACCATTGTATGTTGAAACGATTTTATGTTGAGGCCATTGTAAGATGAGGGATCACTGTACATCGGCATATTCCGCAGCGTTCCTGTGCAGTATTTTTTATATCAATAGACTAAACATGTTTTTGCAGGACTCAAACGCCATGGCCATCCGCACTTTTGAGTCCCGTAAAAATAATTGTATATGTTTAAGAATGGACGAAACATATTTACTCATAGGCCAATGGATCCTGCATGGGTATGCTGCAGTATACGTTGGCATATTGTTCTGCCAGTATGTCATTGTATGCTCTGAACATAGGATTTGAACTTAGATTTAGATGGGGAAAGCAGTACAGGAACATGAACGCCACAGCACAAGCCCGGAGATCATGAGGGAATCCCAGCGGCCAGACCCCCATCCCCCACCCCCTATCAGACATGTTATCCTCTATCCTTTTTATTGGGGATAGCATGTCTAGGGGCGGAGTACCCTTTTAAACAGGCTGAAAAGTGCATATATATGGGGTATTAAAATAAATGAAGAAATTAATGTTTCATTCATAGTAACATGAAGCATCTCTTGCTCATTCTGTAAAGATTGGTGCAGAGAGATGCTGCTCATGCTGGGTGGTATAATTCCTGAGGCAACCGTACAAAAGTCAGAAAGTTTCCCGCACAAGTCCTATGCATCAGAAAAGGGTTCGTGCACGGAACTCACTGGAAGTCATCAGTTGCCTCGCCAAGTGTGCCACCCAGCAAGAGCTGCGTGTCCCCGCAGAAGACCAACACTGGACTTACACTTACCCATGTGTGGTGTCCCAGCACCAAAGGCTGTCCTGTGGCTTTGGACTTTCCCGCGGCACAGGTGTTGGGCCCACTGAGGGACTGATTATTGTTTCTGTTGTGTTCCGGCACTTTACCCAAAGTTTTATATATTTTCATAGGTATCATGCTATATGTTATTTCCATACATGTTATTTATATATGTCTTGTACCTTTAAGAGAGGAGCTGTGTAAACCCAAGTGACCCTGCCTGCCAATGGGAATACCTAAATTCTTGGCCATATAGTGTAGTGGGGGAGGAGTTCTCCCTGTTCAGTTCAGTTCCCAGTTGAGTGCTAGTCACTGGAGAACAGAGCTCAAGTGTGGTAAAGGTGTGAGGTGTGTGGAGAAGATCTTAGGGAAGGTCCAGAACAAATGTATCTTATCCAGTCATTCTGCAAGGATGCCCCACACCGTGGAAGTTCATGCCCTGGCGGAGAAAACTACAGGACCTTGACAGAACCCTAACTACCTGTATCAATCCTTTCTCAAGTCAGTATCAATCTGTTGGGTGAAAGCACTACAAGTCCCAGCAAGGCAACGGGGCTCCCGGGGTTGCGCTGCATCCTCTCCACTCTGCACCATACTGTCTGTGTATCAACATCTACACCCTGCTCAGTAAAGACAGTTATCTGTAACCTGATGTTGGTGTGTTCCTTTACTCCCCGTGTCTGGCCCAGGAGAAGCTGTCTCCAACCTCGGACCATGCATAGGCTAACGGTGCCCTGGCGTCACGAAGTGATCAGCTATTCCTTACACCACGAGTGGCACCACACATGTAATTACTAACATATATAAAATAATACTGCACATAAACTATATGTGTGGATCAATAACAGATAGTGTTCATAGAATACTAAAAGAAGTTTAATTACATTCAAACAACAGAAGAGATCATTTTGCTTCTCCAAAATATAAGGGAAGAATCTCCAAATATTTGAACAGAAGATTCCAATATGTTCTAAATTTAAATGTTAATCTTCCAGGAGTCTGGAGAACTTAATCTCCTTTGGGATTAATCTGTTTCTTGAGGCCAATAGATTAAGGTCTTGGACCCACCATAAGGTTGTAAAGGTAAACCCAGCTCATAGTCATGGTCAGATCAATGTACAGACTACTACATGAATAGTATTAGCTGTTACCTGCTGTAATATTCATACATCCTGATATGTCATATTAAAGTTGTCCAGTGAACATAATATGGGATACTGCTAAGACACGGTACTAGGTGCCCATTTAAAGGAGTACTCCGGCGAGCACTTTTTTCCTTCTATCCCGTCCGGGCTGCAAAATAAAAGAAAACACACTTTCTCTTACCTGCATATGCTCCCCCGGTGCTCCGGTACAGGTGTTCGGTCCCCGGGCTGTATTCTTCTTACTTCCTGTTAGCCCAGCATGTCACACGGAGCTTCAGCCTATCACCGGCCGCAGCGATGTCACGCCTCGGCCAGGGATAGGCTGAAGCTCCGTGTGACGTGCCGGGCTAACAGGAAGTAAGAAGAGTACAGCCCGGAGACCGAACACCTGTACCGGAGCTCCGGGGGCTCGTTGGCAGGTAAGAGAAAATGTGTTTTCTTTTATTTTGCAGCCCAGACGGGATAAAAGGAAAAAAGTGCGCTCCGGAGTACTCCTTTAAGGGTGTACGTACTATGGTGGCATGTACTATGGGGCCCTTGGGAGAGTGGAGGCTAGCCCCAGTTGGTTCCATTACTTTTTCTATTTAAAAACAAAACTGTGCTCCACTTTACTCTCTCAAAAAAATAATGGATCAGGAAAATGACCAATGGATCACGGGAAGCAGTAAAGGTTCGCTATGGAGATTTGCTCCTGATCTGGACATTTCCTGACATGGACAGAGGTGGCAGCAGAGAGCATTGTGGTCAGACTGGAAAGAATTACACAACTTTTTCTGGAGCATACAGCAGCTAATAAGTACTGGGAGGCTTAAGATTTTTAAATAGACATACATGACAAATCTGTACAATTTTCTGACACCAGCACCCCTTTAAATGCATCCTTATAGAGACTGCAACTGCCTTGACTTCAGGAGGACCATCACAACTTTCAAAACTTGTAATAAAGCCGACAGTGTCAGTAAGACTGTCACATCGAGCAGGGATAAGTGCGGCCCTGAGCTCCCCTGACCTCTTTCCCTGCCTTTTGGGGTGTCCCCTTCCTTAATAGGAAAACTTCAACTACAGTGCCAATCCTTACTAAAGTGCAGGGCGTAGTAATGTCCAATACAGCTCAGTACCAATATGGAAAACAGAGTAAAATCAGGCCACTTAGCCAAGGCCAGGATAAATATACCAAGGAACAATACAGCTGAAATTCAGTAGGTGCAATTTCTCTGTGATATTCCTTATCCAGCAGGCACTGCCAAAATCAACAGTAGGACTGAGTGGACGTGCCCCATCTCTACAGATGGCAATGCAGTCCAGCGGAATTCTGTCCAAAGAATGAATAAGTTCATTCTTTGGCACATGTCCTTCCCACTGGTGAAATTCTGCAGTTTGCACAAAGCAGCAGAATCCCATTGAAAACAATGGGACTTTGCTGCAAGGGGAATTCTGCTAGCTGACTGTCCACAGTGTGGACGATGCCTAACACAGGCAGGGGAGTCACAGACTGACTTAGGCAATGTGGTGCCGGACGGGGTAATGTGTAATTAACCTTATCATGACGCCAGGACGTGGTTGACCTATACACCACCCGAGGTAGGCCAGCTTCACCTGTGCCAGGCACGGGGCAAATAATCACTCCGACGAAAGGTTACGTTTAACTGGCTTGCTTTACTGAGGTTGGAAAGATGGTACAATCCATTACAGCTCAGATTAGCATGAAGGAGTTGCAGGATGAACTTAGGGAAGCTTATCCGCTTGCTGGGACTTATAGTTGATTGTGCTGTATATCCTCTTAAGGACGCAGGGCGTATGGATACGCCCTGCATCCCGAGTCCTTAAGGACGCAGGGCGTATCCATACGCCCGTGGGAATTCCGGCCCCCACCGCTAGCCGGTTGGGGACCGGAGCCGGATGACTGCTGAAATCGTTCAGCAGGCATCCCAGCATATCGCCCAGGGGGGTCATTATGCCCCCCCATGTCGGCAATCGCCGCAGATCGCTGGACAATTCAGTCCAGCGATCTGCGGCGATTCCGGGTCAATCGGGTCTCCAGTGACCCGGTGACCCGGAATTACTGGCTGTTCGGGGCCGTCTCTGACGGCCCCGAACAGCCAGAGCCTGCAGGGGTGAGGTGGCACTGGTGCCACCTCACGATCGCCCTGATTCGTCGGCCGGATTACCGGCCGACCAATCAGGGCGCCTGCCGCGAGCGTCACTCCCGCACCCGCTCCGCCCCTCTTCCGGAGGGCGTGAGCGGGTGCGGGAAGACGACCCCGGGTGCTGGGGACCCCGATCCCCGGCGTCCATGTTGGGATCGGGGCCCCAGGAGCGACGGCGGCGGCGAGGGACAGCCTGCGATGGAGCAGCAGCAGGAGGTGAGTTACAGCCTCCTGCTGTTGCTTAGCAACAGCTCCCAGCATGCAAAAAGGGCATGCTGGGAGCTGTAGTTATGCAACAGCAGGAGGCAGACCACCACAACTCCCAGCATTCCCTTATGGGCATGCTGGGACTTATGGTTTTGCAACAGCTGGAGGCACATTTTTTCTATGGAAAAGTGTACCTTCAGCTGTTGTGTAACTACAACTCCCAGCTTGCACAAACAGCTAAAGTGCATGCTGGGAGTTGTAGTGGTGCATCTGCTGGTTGCATAACTACAACTCCCAGCATGCCCGTTGGCTGTCGGTGACTGCTGAGAGTTGTAGTTTTGCAACAGCTGAAGGCACACTGGTTGTGAAACTCAAAGTTTTTTTTTACCTAACTCAGTGTTTCACGACCGGTGTGCCTCCAGCTGTTGCAAACTACAACTCTCAGCAGTCACGGTACACCATGCACCGTACATGCTGGGAGTTGTAGTTTTGCAACAGCTGGAGGCACACTGGTTTTGAAACACTGAGTAAGGTTACAAACTCCGTGATACATAACCAGTGTGCCTACAGCTGTTGCAAAACTAAAACTCTCAGCATGTACAGTCTGTCAGCGCATGCTGGGAGTTGTAGTTTTGCAACAGCTGGATGTCCCCTCCAATGTGAATGTACAGGGTACACTCACATGGGCGGAGGCTTACAGTAAGTATCGGGCTGCAAGTTTGAGCTGCAGCAAATTTTCTGCAACAGCTCAAACTGCCAGCGAGAAACTACTGTGAACCCCCGCCCGTGCGACTGTACCCTAAAAACAGTACACTACACTAACACAAAATAAAATAAAAAGTAAAAAACACTACATATACACAAACCCCTACACAGCCCCCCTCCCCTCCCCAATAAAAATGAAAAACGACTGGTACGCCATGGTTTCCAAAACGGAGCCTCCAGCTGTTGCAAGACAACAACTCCCAGTATTGTCGGACAGCCGTTGACTGTCCAGGCATGCTGGGAGTTTTGCAACAGCTGGAGGCACCCTGTTTGGGAATCACTGGCGTAGAATACCCCTATGTCCACCCCTATGCAATCCCTAATTTAGGCCTCAAATGCGCATGGCGCTCTCACTTTGGAGCCCTGTCGTATTTCAAGGCAACAGTTAAGGGTCACATATGGGGTATCGCCGTACTCGGGAGAAATTGGGCTTCAAATTTTGGGGGGTATTTTCTGCTTTTACCCTTTTTAAAAATGTAAAGTTTTTGGGAAAAGAAGCATTTTAGGTAAAAAATGTTGTATTTTTTTTTACATATGCAATAGTCGTGAAACGCCTGTGGGGTATTAAGGTTCACTTAACCCCTTGTTACATTCCCCGAGGGCTCTAGTTTCCAAAATGGTATGCCATGTGGTTTTTTTTTGCGGTCCTGGCACCATAGGGGCTTCCTAAATGCGGCATGCCCCCAGAGCAATTTGCTTTCAAAAAGCCAAATGTGACGCCTTCTCTTCTGAGACCTGTAGTGCGCCAACAGAGCACTTTTCACCCCCATATGGGGTGTTTTCTGAATTGGGAGAAATTGGGCTTCAAATTTTGGGGGGTATTTTCTGCTTTAACCCTTTGTATAAATGTACATTTTTGGGGAAACCAAGCATTTTAGGTAAATTTTTTTATTTTTTTTACATATGCAAAAGTCGTGAAACACCTGTAGGGTATTAAGGTTCACTTTACCCCTTGTTACGTTCCCCGAGGGGTCGAGTTCCCAAAATGGTATGCCATGTGTTTTTTTTGCTGTCCTGGCACCATAGGGGCTTCCTAAATGCGGCATGCCCCCAGAGCAAAATTTCCTTCAAAAAAGCCAAATGTGACTCCTTCTCTTCTGAGACCTGTAGTGCGCCAGCAGAGCACTTTTCACCCCCATATGGGGTGTTTTCTGAATAGGGAGAAATTGGGCTTCAAATTTTGGGGGTAATTTCTGCTATTACCCTTTTTAAAAATGTAAAACTTTAGCGAAACCAAGCATTTTAGGTAAAAAAATTTTTTTTTTTTTTTACATATGCAAAAGTCGTGAATCACCTGTGGGGTATTAAGGTTCACATTACCCCTTGTTAAGTTCCCCGAGGGGTCTAGTTTCCAAATTGGTATGCCATGTGTTTTTTTTTTGCAGTTCTGGCACCATAGGGGCTTCCTAAAGGTGACATGCCCCCCAAAAACCATTTGTCGCTCCTTCCCTTCTGAGCCCTCTACTGCGTCCGCCGAACACTTTACATAGACATATGAGGTATGTGCTTACTCAAGAGAAATTGGGTTTCAAATACAAGTAAAAATTTTCTCCTTTTTACCCCTTGCAAAAATTCAAAAATTGGGTCTACAAGAAAATGCGAGTGTAAAAAATGAAGATTGTGTATTTTCTCCTTCACTTTGCTGCTATTCCTGTGAAACCTGTAAAGGGTTAAAACGCTTACTGAATGTCATTTTGAATACTTTCGGGGGTGCAGTTTTTATAATGGGGTCATTTATGGGGTATTTCTAATATGAAGACCCTTCAAATCCTCTTCAAACCTGAACTGGTCCCTGAAAAAAAGCGAGTTTCAAAATTTTGAGGAAAATTGGAAAATTGCTGCGGAACTTTGAAGCCCTCTGGTGTCTTCCAAAAGTAAAAACTCAACAATTTTATGATGCAAATATAAAGTAGACATATTGTATATGTGAATAAAAAAAAAATTATTTTGAATATCCATTTTCCTTACAAGCAGAGAGCTTCAAAGTTAGAAAAATGCAAAATTTTCAAATTTTTCATCAAATTTGGGGATTTTTCACCAAGAAAGGATGCAAGTTCCCAAAAAATTTTACCACTACGTTAAAGTAGAATATGTCACGAAAAAACAATCTCGGAATCAGAATGATAACTAAAAGCATTCCAGAGTTATTAATGTTTAAATTGACAGTGGTCAGATTTGCAAAAAATGGCCGAGTCCTTAAGGTGAAAAAGGGCTCAGTCCTTAAGGGGATATAATTGACTTGATTGTTATGCAGCCCATGCCATACTGTAGGGACTTGGACTTGACTGACTAGACTGAAGTAATTGCCGAAACTGTAGGCTTACCGCAAGGCTTTGACTTTCACCTCGGTAGTGGGGTTAACTTGTAGTTGATGCGTTGTTGCTGTATTAGGCCTCAGGCCTCCTTTCAGATCCACCTCACAGACAGATGTCACTCCTCACCAAACTGTACCTCAGCACTAAGAGAGAGAACTGAACTCTGACCTCACTATATATGGGAGGAATTTAGAGAGATCCCATTGGCCGGATAAGTCACATGTTCACCACTGCATACTCCCCTTAACAACAAGGTCATTGACAACAGGTTTCTTAAGGTAACACGTGCATAGAAAATACAATACATTAACCCTTATGTAACATTACATTATTTAGTGCATTATGGAGAGTTCTAAGAAGAGTGGGCCCAAGACGGACATTGAAGCAGCATCTGCCCCAAAGGACGGGCAGGAGTACAGAAGAATACATGATTCTGTACTGGGTCACCACAGTTATATAGCCCAACTAAGAAGGGCATGGACACTTAGGCCAGATGTTATTGGTTCATTGTCCAAGTCCCCTGATTAGCTCGTGTGACGTCACAGCATCGAAGAATGCATCAGCCCAACACCGGAGGAATTAACCATTCTGCCAGAACCACCCCTTTACAAATATTAGGTTTTGTCAGACAAAGACTGCAGAGGGCTGTATGACTGTCATTGCAGAGTGCAGGAAACATTTAGCGTGTATGTGTTATTCTTCAGCACAATGAACTGTACTATTTATCTAGGGGAACCCGGACTTACGTCACTAAACACACTGCAGTTATTTTTGGCCCAGGCAAAAGATTCAACTGTTAGTAAGTGAACATAATAAGCAATGAAATAAAAAATGCCTCAAAACCTTCTTACAGAAAAAAAACTTGCTGCCACCATGTTGAACAGTTTCCCCACAGTTTGTTGCAGGAAAGTCACCCATAAAAGCCTGTATTGCAACTATCATCTCACAGATATCAATTCAGCTTACAGTCTCTGTGTAGTTCCAACCTTACTCACTGAAATGGTGTGTGGTGTCCCGGTAATGAACCTAGTTCTGTACCATCCTTAAGTCCCCTCAGGAAGAGACCCTTAGGTCCACAGGGCTCTCCTGCAGGGCTTCCCCCAGGTTATGTTATATTACGTGTATTGTATAAATGCCATGTGTATTTATTATGTTCATTTAATGTGATTGTTCATTTGTATAAAGTTGTACAAAGTGTATAGAGTATTGGTCATGTGACCTGCAGTCACATGACATACCCAGAGTTCCAAGTGCACAGGTACCCCAGGCAACTAGCAACCAATGGGCTTTAGTCCAGCCCCCTAGTATATAAGGGGCTGTAGTCTCTAGTCTCACTCTCTTGTTCCTGCACTCTCTTAGTCTCTTAGTTCCTGGTATTGAAGAAAGCACAAAGTCCTATATACTGCAAATTCATCTCATCTAGGCCAAAGCCTAAAGTCCAGCAGCCACTTCTAAACCATGAGTTACAAATATCTCTGCAAATCAAGTGACTACTACTCAGCTAAAGATATATATTAGCAGCAGTGGCCTGCTGCATTTTCACCATAACTACAAGTCCAAGCAAGCCTAAGAGGGTCCCTGTGTCCCGGTTGCCTCTGAGGAAACTGCATTATTGTAAAGACTGTTTCCTGCATATTGCAACTAAAAATTTCTGTTACTTTAACCCCTTAAGGACTCAGGGTTTTTCCGTTTTTGCACTTTAGTTTTTTTCTCCTTACCTTTTAAAAATCATAACCCTTTCAATTTTCCACCTAAAAATCCATATTATGGCTTATTTTTTGCATCGCCAATTCTACTTTGCAGTGACATTAGTCATTTTACCCAAAAATGCACGGCGAAACGGGAAAAAAAATCATTGTGCGACAAAATTGAAGAAAAAATGCCATTTTGTAACTTTTGGGGGCTTCCGTTTCTACGCAGTGCATATTTCGGTAAAAATGACACCTTATCATTATTCTGTAGGTCCATATGGTTAAAATGATACCCTACTTATATAGGTTTGATTTTGTCACACTTCTGGAAAAAATCATAACTACATGCAAGATTATTTATACGTTTAAAAATGTCATCTTCTGACCCCTATAACTTTTTTATTTTTCCACGTACAGGGCGGTATGAGGACTAATTTTTTGCGCCGTGATCTGAAGTTTTTATCGGTATGATTTTTGTCTTGATCGGACTTTTTGATCACTTTTTATTCATTTTTTAATGGTATAAAAAGTGACCAAAAATGCGCTTTTTTTGACTTTGGAATTTTTTTGCGCGTACCCCATTGACCGTACGGTTTAATTAATGATATAGTTTTATAGTTCGGACATTTACGCACGCGGCGATACCACATATGTTTATTTAATTTTTTTTTACACTGTTTTATTTTTTGTATGGGAAAAGGGGGGTGATTCAAACTTTTATTAGGGAAGGGGTTAAATGACCTTTTTTTTTTACATTTTTTTTGCAGTGTTATAGGTCCCATAGGGACCTATAACACTGCACACACTGATCTTTTACACAGATCACAGGCGTGTATTAACACGCCTGTGATCAGTGTTATCGGCGCTTGACTGCTCCTGCCTGGATCTCAGGCACGGAGCAGTCATTCGCCGATCGGACACTGAGGAGGCAGGTAAGGGCCCTCCCGGTGTCCTGCCAGCTGTTCGGGACGCCGCAATTTCACCGCGGCGGTCCCGAACAGCCCGACTGAGCAGCCGGGTCACTTTCGCTTTAGAAGCGGCGGTCAGCTTTTACCGCAGCTTCTAAAGGGTTAATACCGCACATCGCCGCGATCGGCGATGTGTGGTATTAGCCGCGGGTCCCGGCCGTTGATGAGCGCCGGGACCGACACGATAGGATGAGGGATCGCGGCGCGATCCCGCTTCATATCGCGGGAGCCGGCGCTGGACGTAAATATACGTCCTGAGTCATTAAGGGGTTAAAACCCTTGCTGTGGACATTCCTTCATAGCATGCCGTTTTTGGGCTGGTTGTTGGCGGTCCTTATACCGAAACAACCACATCCTGGCGTCACAAACACTAAGGGGTTAACAAAATCTTGCCCCCAGGGTTAATACCGCCAGACCCTGCTACATCCATTGCAACACCCCGTGGTCACCACAGGTGTAGAATGCTAAATCCTAGAATGCTGCAGAATCTTGTGATACCTTTTTTATTGGACAGTATTTTGTAAAGACAAGCTTTTGGGATTCCTCCCTTTATCAAGTCAAAAGCATTTCTGACCACATAGAATAAAACACACAGGTTACATCTCACAAAATATGCAGGAGATAAAACAACATATGTAGAGAATTCACACTAAGTTGAGCTATAAATTGTTCAATCACTGGTAACAGGAGTCGTTCCGGAAGATTGGAAATTAGCAAATGTCGTGCCCATTCACAAGAAAGGTAGTAGGGAGGAATCAATCAACTATAGGCCAGTAAGTCTGACATCAATAGTGGGGAAATTAATGGAAACCTTACTAAAGGATAGGATTGTGGAACATCTAAAATCCCATGGACTGCAAGATGAAAAACAACATAGGTTTACTTCAGGGAGATTATGTCAAACAAATCTTATTGATATTTTTGATTGGGTGAC
The DNA here is from genome assembly GCF_029499605.1 of Hyla sarda. Taxonomy (NCBI): domain Eukaryota; kingdom Metazoa; phylum Chordata; class Amphibia; order Anura; family Hylidae; genus Hyla; species Hyla sarda. The sequence goes on from NC_079191.1 coordinate 390,758,753, forward strand.
TAAAATAATAGATGGCGGAGGGGCAGTAGACATCGCATATCTAGATTTTAGTAAGGCTTTTGACACTGTCCCACATAGAAGACTTACAATAAACTGCAGTCATTGAGCTTGGACTCCCATATTGTTGAAGCAATTAGGCAGTGGCTGAGTGACAGACAACAGAGGGTTGTAGTCAATGGAGAATATTCAGAGCAAGGTCTTGTAACCAGTGGGGACCTCAGGGATCTGTACTGGGGCCAATTTTGTTTAATATCTTCAACAGTGATTTTACAGAAGGTCTCGATGGTAAGGTATGTCTTTTTGCTGATGACACAAAGATATGTAACAGGGTTGATGTTACTGGAGGGATACGCCAAATGGAAAATAATTTAGGAAAACTAGAAGAATGGTCAGAACTCTGGCAGCTGAAATTTAATGTGGACAAGTGCAAGATAATGCACCTGGGGCGTAAAAACCCTCAGGCAGAATATGGAATATTTGACACAGTCCTGACCTCAGTCTCTGAGGAAAGGGATTTAGGAGTAATTATTTCAGAAGACTTAAAGGTAGGAATACAATGTAATAGAGCAGCAGGAAACGCTAGCAGAATGCTTGGATGTATAGGGAGAGGTATAAGCAGTAGAAAGAGGGAAGTGCTCATGCCACTGTACAGAACACTGGTGAGACCTCACTTGGAGTATTGTACGCAGTACTGGAGGCCGTATCTCCAGAAGGATATAGATACTCTAGAGAGAGTTCAGAGAAGAGCTACTAAACTAGTACATGGATTGCAGGAAAAAACTTACCAGGAAAGGTTAAAGGACCTTAACATGTATAGCTTGGAAGAAAGAAGAGACAGAGGGGATATGATAGAGACTTTTATATCCATAAAGGGAATCAATACGGTAAGTGAGGAGAGCATATTTAAAAGAAGAAAAACTACCACAAGAGGACATCGTTTTATAGAGGGGCAAAGGTTTAAAAGTAATATTAGTAAGTGCTGTACTATTTTATTTATCTATTTATTTTTAAACATTTGAAAAAAATTCTGTAGTACCATTTTCCTACCACTAGGAGTAGCTGGTGTATACGTTATCATTTGTCAGCGCTTATACACAAGTCTCAGGCTAAAATAAACATATTAAATAAAAAGAAATTCTCAATTTTCTATTGATAGGTTTTCGGACTAACCGTTCCTTCCCGTTCCCCATATAGGCAAGGGATAGTCTAAAACTTTTATGATGCTTTCATCTAACAACAAATACTAAAAGGTGTGCACATTTATTTGCAGTGGTCATACATTTTATAATGTTATAAGAATCTACCGTGCACAAATATGACCGCACACATCCAATATCAGAAAAATTAAAGTAAATATTTAATAAATGTTTTAAAAAAATACGCAATATCTAAAACAATGCAGAGCAAGAGGGACCCCCTAGTCCCACCAAAAGTTTGAAAACAGCATGGTATGAGGCAGTGTTTGTTAGGAAACGTGCCCCCCCCCCCACCCCCCATATGCAAATGGATATATATGTTATATTTTGAAGAACATCACATCTTTCAACATGATCTATTTATTAGACATATAAAAACCTGGAAGAGATTTATCGACGACATATTTTGCATATGGGAGGGGCCACTAAGTGCTTTACAAATGTTCCTGGAACACTTGAATTCAGTGAGACCAGAATTAAAATTACGATGGTATATGATCAACAGCAAGTTAGTTTCCTGGATACAAGGGTGCTGAAAAATCAAAAAGGTGGTTTAATTACTGATCTTTACAGAAAGAACACAGATTTAGATAGTTTGTTACATTTTATTAGTTTTCATCCACGGTCGGTCAAAATGTCTATTCCGCGAGCCCAGAGACAGAGGACAGAAAGGATTGTTGTTACGCCTAGCGCTCCGGGTCCCCGCTCCTCCCCGGAGCGCTCACGGCGTCTTTCTCCCTGCAGCTCCCCGGTCAGTCCCGCTGACCGGGAGCGCTGCTCTGTCATGGCCGTTGGGGATGCGATTCGCACAGCGGGACGCGCCCGCTCGCGAATCGCATCCCAGGTCACTTACCCGTTCCCGTCCCCTGCTGTCATGTGCTGGCGCGCGCGGCTCCGCTCTCTAGGGCGCGCGCGCGCCAGCTCCCTGAGACTTAAAGGGCCAGTGCACCAATGATTGGTGCCTGGCCCAATTAGCTTAATTGGCTCCCACCTGTTCCCTGACTATATCTAACCTCTTCCCTTGCACTTCCTTGCCGGATCTTGTTGCCCTTGTGCCTAGAGAAAGCGTTTTGTGTGTTTAAACCCTGTGTACCAGAACTTCTGCTATCTCCCCTGACTACGAACCTTGCCGCCTGCCCCCGACCTTCTGCTACGTCCGACTTTGCTTCTGCCTACTCCCTTGTACCTCGCCTATCTTCAGCAGCCAGAGAGGTGAGCCGTTGCTAGTGGATACGACCTGGTCACTACCGCCGCAGCAAGACCATCCCGCTTTGCGGCGGGCTCTGGTGAAAACCAGTAGTGTCTTAGAACCGGTCCACTAGCACGGTCCTCGCTATCCCTCTCTGGCACAGAGGATCCACCTCCTGCCAGCCGGCATCGTGACAGTAGATCCGGCCATGGATCCCGCTGAAGTTCCTCTGCCAGTTGTCGCTGACCTCCCTACGCTGGTCGCCCAGCAAGCTCGTCAGATCGCCCAGCAGTCGCAACAGATAGCGCAACAAGATCACCAGCTGTCGTACTTGACCACCATGACACAGCAACTCCAGTCACAACTACAGCAAGTACAGTCGCAGCTACAGCAGCAACAACCATCTCCTCCGCCAGCTCCAGCACCCCTTCCGCGGCGAGTGGCCGCTCCTAGCCTCCGCCTGTCCTTGCCGGACAAATTTAATGGGGACTCTAAGTTTTGCCGTGGCTTTCTTTCGCAATGTTCCTTGCACTTAGAGATGATGTCGGATCAGTTTCCTACTGAAAGGTCTAAGGTGGCTTTCGTAGTCAGCCTTCTGTCTGGAAAAGCCCTGTCATGGGCCACACCGCTCTGGGACCGCGATGACCCCGTCACTGCCTCTGTACACTCCTTCTTCTCGGAAATTCGAAGTGTCTTTGAGGAACCTGCCCGAGCCTCTTCTGCTGAGACTGCCCTGCTGAACCTGGTCCAGGGTAATTCCTCCGTTGGCGAGTACGCCATACAATTCCGTACTCTTGCTTCTGAACTATCCTGGAATAATGAGGCTCTCTGCGCGACCTTTAAAAAAGGCCTATCCAGCAACATTAAAGATGTTCTGGCCGCACGAGAGACTCCTGCTAACCTGCATGAACTCATTCATCTAGCCACTCGCATTGACATGCGTTTTTCTGAGAGGCATCAAGAGCTCCGCCAGGAAAAAGACTTAGATCTCTGGACACCTCTCCCACAGTCTCCACTGCAATCTGCGCCTAGGCCTCCCGCCGAGGAGGCCATGCAAGTGGATCGGTCTCGCCTGACCCTGGAAGAGAGGAATCGCCGTAAGGAAGAGAATCTTTGTCTGTACTGTGCCAGTACTGAACATTTTTTGGTGGATTGCCCAATCCGTCCTCCACGTCTGGGAAACGCACGCTCGCACTCAGCTCTCGTGGGTGTGGCGTCTCTTGATGCCAAGTCGGCTTCTCCACGTCTCACGGTACCTGTTCGGATTTCCACTTCAGCCAGCTCTCCCCTCTCAGCCGTGGCCTGCCTGGACTCTGGAGCCTCTGGGAATTTTATTCGGGAGTCCTTTGTGAATAAATTCCGCATTCCGGTGACCCGTCTTGTCAAGCCACTCCACATTTCCGCGGTCAACGGAGCCAGGTTGGATTGCACCGTGCGTTACCGCACGGAGCCCCTCCTAATGTGCATCGGACCTCATCACGAGGAGATTATATTTTTTGTCCTTCCTAATTGCTCTTCTGAAGTTCTCCTTGGACTACCCTGGCTTCAACACCATTCCCCAACCCTGGATTGGTCCACTGGGGAGATCAAGAGTTGGGGTCCCTCTTGTTCCAAGGACTGCCTTCAACCGGTTCCCAGTACTCCCTGCCGTGACCCTGTGGTTCCTCCTGTATCCGGTCCCCCTAAGGTCATTAAGGACTCTGCCTGCCACAGGAAATGCCCCTCCCTCCCTCCCAGTTCCATCAGGCAAGCTTCTGTGTCCCCTCATGGCCCTCGTCCTGGTGTCACACTGCCCCGTGCCAGGTCTCGCCCTCTGCCCTCTCTCCCCATTCCTACTCCTGCGGTTCTGCCTGCCGTTGAGGAATCCCTCCATCCTTTCCCGGTGTCCTCATCCCAGGGGAGGCAGTTACCCGATAAAGAGAAGGGGAGACCTAAGGGGGGGGGGTACTGTTACGCCTAGCGCTCCGGGTCCCCGCTCCTCCCCGGAGCGCTCACGGCGTCTTTCTCCCTGCAGCTCCCCGGTCAGTCCCGCTGACCGGGAGCGCTGCTCTGTCATGGCCGTTGGGGATGCGATTCGCACAGCGGGACGCGCCCGCTCGCGAATCGCATCCCAGGTCACTTACCCGTTCCCGTCCCCTGCTGTCATGTGCTGGCGCGCGCGGCTCCGCTCTCTAGGGCGCGCGCGCGCCAGCTCCCTGAGACTTAAAGGGCCAGTGCACCAATGATTGGTGCCTGGCCCAATTAGCTTAATTGGCTCCCACCTGGTCCCTGACTATATCTAACCTCCTCCCTTGCACTTCCTTGCCGGATCTTGTTGCCCTTGTGCCTAGAGAAAGCGTTTTGTGTGTTTAAACCCTGTGTACCAGAACTTCTGCTATCTCCCCTGACTACGAACCTTGCCGCCTGCCCCCGACCTTCTGCTACGTCCGACTTTGCTTCTGCCTACTCCCTTGTACCTCGCCTATCTTCAGCAGCCAGAGAGGTGAGCCGTTGCTAGTGGATACGACCTGGTCACTACCGCCGCAGCAAGACCATCCCGCTTTGCGGCGGGCTCTGGTGAAAACCAGTAGTGTCTTAGAACCGGTCCACTAGCACGGTCCTCGCTATCCCTCTCTGGCACAGAGGATCCACCTCCTGCCAGCCGGCATCGTGACAATTGTCTCGGACCCTCAGGTCAGGGAATTGAGATTGAGGGAATTGGAGGGTAAATTCCACGAGCGGAGTTACCCCAAACCCGTTCTAGAGGCGGCGAAAATACCAAAAATCAGACACAATGGGGAATGTGGTCCTCATATCCCGTTCGTTAGGAATTACCATCCATTAATTTATAGAATAGATAATATCATTAGGAGACATTGGTATCTCCTTAATAAAAGTTACCCTTCTGTTCCTGAATTTAAATCAGCTCCATTAATTTGTAACAAGCGGGCACCCAATCTGCAGGACAAGCTTGTCCATGCAGATATGGGTTCCACGAAAAAAATGTCACGTCAGCTAACACTGAAAAGTAAAAAGAATGGAACTTTCCTGTGTCTCCATTGTGCTCAATGTAGCAATGTGACACGAGGAGACATTATCCTACATCCACAAACGGGGAAAGAAATTAAGATTAGACATTTCGCCACTTGTGACTCTAGGAACGTGGTATATGCGATTAAGTGTCCGCGCGGTCTCCTATACGTTGGGGAAACTACCTAGTGTGTAGGGGACCGCATAAATCGACACAAATCGAGTATTTGAAGTAAAAATCTACTGTATCCGATACCCCATCACATTGAAAAAGCTGGACATATTGCTCAATTAAAATTTCAGGTTATTGATAAGGTGGAACTACCAAGGAGAGGAGGTAATTTGAAAAAATTACTTCTGAAAAAGGAAGCCTACTGGATCCATAAATTGGATATAGTAGAACCCAGGGGTATGAATCGTGACTACGAATTAACACAACTACTGTAACTTTTTTTACCCTAGGAATCTTAGAATGTCCTATATAATTGTATTAATACTGATGTATTTTTTCATCCTAGATACAACGTAGAGAATAACAATCAATTTATGCAGTCAAGAAGTTGACCTGAAATAACAGGCGTAGACGTTCCTTTCTTTAATGACTCTTGTTATATATCTAGTGTATTGGGACATATTTGGTCCTTTGATTTGTGTTTTGATTTCCAGGTTAGCATTAGGTAACACCTGTGTATAATTAGGATTTACGGATCAGCCTACCGGATGGGGCAGGCTTTCCCTCTATATTATGTTGTTTGTTCATGTGTAAGCATTACGGTTGACAACGGCTTGTGGCCGAAACGCGTTCTGTATATCACCTTTGTGTGAATAAGCACCGGAAGAATTTTCAAGAGATTCGGTAGTGCCGAGACTTCATTTCTACTGTGTTAGGAAACACTGGCACGGCCTTTGGCTGTCTGGGAGTGCTGGGAGTTGTAGTTTTACCACAGCTGGAGACATCCTGCTTGGGAAACACTGCCTTATACCAACCATCAGATCAGGCCCTGTGTAAAGGACCACTACCCACTGGGCAAATTACAATAACATATCACAATATCACAATAACATATCCAATATTGAGTAAGAATCCTCATTCTAGTAGGACATACCTATTCACTGACAAGTCACATGGAATGGAACGAGTTAAAAAAAAATCTGTTAAACAACGAGAAATGTGAACCTACCTAACCAGTGACGTTCTATATAGGCAGCCATACAATGACATATGTCTGTGTGCGGTTCATTGTATACAATAGGAGAGGGTGGTGTGCGTGACAATGTAGGACAGATTCCTAGCTCCAAGTATCATATAACTTTAAGTAGACAAGGACAGGACTAATGTTACATACCGTGTGGAACAAAACGAGCAGGTTATAGAGGACGATGCAGATACAATATTACCTGTCAGACTGGAGTTGGCGATTGACATTATTGTCTATACTTACACAACTGTTATTATTTGACACAACTACTGTGTGCGTCATTGGAGTCACCTTTAAAAAAATGTCTCCAACTCCCTCTACATGTTTTATTTTTAAAGTCTGAAAGGGACTGATCATCCTTCCTTACCCTTCCTGCCCTGGATGTGATCAATGCGGATCTTATGTTTGATGGTCCCCTATGAGGTACTTTCTTTTGTTTCCCCCCTAAACTGTTCTGTCATAGTGTGCACACAAAACCCCTACCATTCCGTGGCTCATTATCAGTGCCGTACAGTGTGGTGCCCAAATAATGGTGTCAAATGTTGGACAAATAACACCTCCACAGACTTGTCTAAATAATAGCGCTGTCACGATTCGGCTTCCAGGTAGTGGATCCTCTGTGTCAGCGAGGGATTGGCGTGGACCGTGCTAGTGGACCGGTTCTAAGAGGCTACTGGTTTTCACCAGAGCCCGCCGCAAAGCGGGATGGTCTTGCTGCGGCAGTAGCAACCAGGTCGTATCCACTAGCAACGGCTCTACCTCGCTGACTGCTGAGAAGGCGTGGGACAGAAGGACTAGGCAGAGGCAAGGTCAGACGTAGCAGAAGGTCGGGGGCAGGCGGCAAGGTTCGTAGTCAGGATGGGTAGCAGAAGTTCAGGTACACAGGCTTTGGACACACTAAACGCTTTCACTGGCACAAGGCAACAAGATCCGGCAAGGAAGGGAAGGGGAAGTGAGGTTATATAGACAGGTGCACAGGTGGGAGCTAATTAAGCTAATTGGGCCAGGCACCAATCATTGGTGCACTGGCCCTTTAAGTCTCAGAGAGCTGGCGCGCGCGCGCCCTAGAGAGCGGAGCCGCGCGCGCCAGCACATGACAGCAGGGAACCGGGACGGGTAAGTGACCTGGGATGCGATTCGCGAGCGGGCGCGTCCCGCTGTGCGAATCGCATCCCCAACGGCCATGACAGTGCAGCGCTCCCGGTCAGCGGGACTGACCGGGGCGCTGCAGGGAGAAAGACGCCGTGAGCGCTCCGGGGAGGAGCGGGGACCCGGAGCGCTAGGCGTAACAAGCGCTATATAGTTCCTCTATCTCCATAGATTTAAAAAAATAATATGCTGTACCGAGCATAAGTAGTGGTGCCACATGAGTAAATATCATCATACAGTGGCCAAATGAGACCAAAGAGTCAATGTTTCCTCTTTGAGGAAAGCGTCATAAAGATGTGTGGAGATTTATAGGTCATTCATGTGCGGTAGCCTAGTACGGGAGGTGTTACCCCATACCTTCACTGTCCTGTCAGGCAGTCTCCTTCAATGTCCCCAAGGCCCCCTGCATTAGTTTCCCCATTGTAAATATGTTGTAGTATAAAATGTGTTATCACTTTAAGAGTTATATCATGTGATATACCATGTGATTGTTACCCAGGAGGTATCAGTGACCAGCTGACCCCAAGAGTGACCTATGGGCTCCCTGCTAGTCTCCCCCATATAAGCCCTCTGTGGAGCTAGCTTTACTCTCTTTTGCACCAAGTCTTTGCTGAGGTCAGCCGTACCTAGTGTGTGTGTCCAGAGTATTGGAGGCCTCAAGTCAAGTCCGGTAGCCACAGTCAAGTGCAAGGAAGCTAAACCTGCAGCATTGCCGGTCATCAGGCAAGTCAAGTCAGTCTCTGTCAAATTGTCAAGCAATGTAGCCTGCAGTAAATTGCCTAGTCCTTCTACAAGTCCCAGCAAGCCCTTAAGGTCTCTGTGTCAGTGGTCACCTCCTTGGGCCCTGGCTGAACTGAATAGACTTTACCAGCTGTCTACCCTCAGTAAAGCTACCGTTGTCCGTAACTTGGCGTCAGAGTCTTTATTGCCCCCAAGCCTAGCCCAGTATCCAGCGGTATACCTTCGAGTGGTTATAGGCTAAACCACACCCTGGCATCACGAATACAAGGGGTTAATGCCATCTGCACCTAGGGTAACAACATCTGCCCTGCACCACACACAAAAGGATATGCAAAGCAGCTCGGATAGGATAGGTCTGGCTTAAAGGGGTATTCCGCTGCTAGACATGTTATCTCCTATCCAAAGGATACGGGATAACATGTCTGATTACAGGGGTCCGGCCGCTGAGGACCCCCGCCATCTCCACCGCGGCACCCCAGTCATCCGGTGCACCGAGCGAACTCGCCTCCATGCCGCATGTCCGGCAATCAAAGCAGCCACACCCCCTTCATTCATGTCTATGGGAGAAAGCATGATGGCTGTGTACTACATACGGCAATCACTTTTGGTTGGATTTTTAAAAAGTCGCAAAAGTTGCAAATTTTTGACCAATAATGAGATTGTGTAAACATTTCCAAAAAAATGCACGTATACCACCATTTTAAAAAACCCTTCATACAGTCCCTCTAGGTCCAAAGACACACGGTCAATGGCTTCTCTGATCGTATTTTGCCAGTTTGTAGTTAATACAGTAAGTGTCAGCGGCTTCCAGGGAAGACATCCCCACTTTATTATTCCTGGATTTTATGATCTTATTGATCATTTTTGGGGTAATAAGATCTCCATGTAGCGTGTGCTAATCCCATATTCATGTTAGCTTCCCCCAGTCCTCAAAAACAAACCCTTAGATCAGGCAATGATATTAGGGCATTGTTTGTACATTGCTATCAAATTAAAGGTACAGTGTGAAAAATAGGTAAACAAAAATTTTTTATAAATCAATGGATTAGGTTCATACATTGCCTACAAATTGTCCTTGTGTTTTTTAAAACTCTTTTTTTTACTTAAGAGAAATTTAGCTATAAATAATGCAGCACCACTTACTAATAATAACTACCTTTCAGTGTACAAAGGTTTGCATAACCTGTCAGGTAAGTTTACAGGATTTGCCCAAGCAAGGTCTAGATTGCTCAAGCTATTGTTGTATATACAGTAGGACAGTAATAAAAATGCTGTAGAAAAAATTTATAAAAGAAGAAAATTGAAAAAGAAAAATATAAATTATGTAATTTGTCATGTAGGAGATTATGGTTAAGTCAAGCACAGCTATTGTAATGTTATTACTGAGTTAAAGGGAACCAATCATCAGATTTTACCCTATATAACGCTTGGACGCTCCTGCCCCCAGGGATGGTGAAGATATGAAGTTATAAACTAGTCGCCGCCGCCGCCGTAAGTAGTCACCTGGGAGGGGAGCTCTTCTCACCTACTCCCGTTCTTCGGCCGGGAGTGACGCCCCCTCCGCTTGATTGACGGGCAGCGTCATCGCTCTGCTTTGTCTGTTCAGTGAGGGGAACAATGACGCTGCCCATCAATCAAGCGGAGGGGGCGTCACTCCCAGTCGAAGAACGGGAGTAGGTAAGAAGAGCTCCCGCCCAGGTGACTACTTACGGCGGCGGCGGTGACTAGTTTATAACTTCATAACTTCACCATCCCTGGGGGCAGGAGCGTCCCCCGGGGATGGTTTGGATAACAATTTTACCCTATATAACGCTTTGCCAAGCATTATATAGGGTAAAATCTGATGATTGGTTCCCTTTAAAGGAACTTAACCCTTTCTCACCACAGCAAAATAAAATTTCCCTTAAAGGGGTACTCCGCTGCTCAGCGTTTGGAACAAACTGTTCCTCTGAGCTCATGATGAAATAGCCCCGCCCCCTCATGATGTCACACCCCGCCCCCTCAACGCAAGTCTATGGGAGGGGGTGTGACGGCCATCACGCCCCCTCCCATAGACCTGCATTGAGGGGGCGGGGCGTGATGTAATGGGGGGGATGAGGCTAAGACGTCACGAGCTCCTGGCGCCGGCACTTACGTTAGGAACAGTTTGTTCCAAACGCTGAACAGCCGAGTACCCCTTTAAGTTTTTTCCTCCATGTCCCTTAAAGCTGGGTTCACACATAGTATTTCGGTCAGTATTTTTAGCCAAAACCAGGTGTGGACCAAAACAAGGAAACCAATAATGGAAAGAGTTGCTCCTTTTCCTGTTTTTTGGATCCACACCTGGTTTTGGCAAAAAAAATACTGACCGAAATACATGTGTGAACCCAGCCTCAGTGTCATAACATTTTTATTTTTTCATCATCATGTGAAGCTTATTTTTGGCAGGACAAGCTGTACTTTTTATTGCCATTTTACTATATGCGTACTGCAAAAGCAGAAACATTTATTTGCGGAGTGTATTTGAAAATAAAAACCAATGCAATTGCACACAATTTTGTGGGACAATCATTTCTCACTCTATGGTACTTTTTTTTATTTTTACATCCATGGAGCTGTGTGAGGTCTAATTGTTTTTGCCCAAAAAGCTGTATTTGGGTAGATGGGACTTTTTGACTACTTATTACTCCATGTTTCCAGGTTGTGATGTGACTGGAAAAACACATTCTGGCATTGGATATATATTTTTTTTTTTTAATCATTTATGGCATTCACCAAGCATTATTTTGTAATAGTTTGGACACTATTACCCACAGTAATGGCAATTATGTAATTTTTTTTTTTTTTGTAGTTTAGATTTATTTATTTATTTAAAAAATTGGATAAGGTGTGTGTGTGTGTGTGTGTGTGGGGGGGGGGGGGGTTGATTTAAAATTTTAGTAGGGGGGATTTTTCAAATTTTTTGTTAACCTTGATTTCCTCTAGAGGACTTGTTAAATGGCATATAGAGTACACTTCAATACTATTGTATTGCAGATGAATGTCATTTTGGCCATCTACTATTACTATCATTCTACTGCAGGCTTAAAGGGGCACTCCACTGGAAAAAAAAAATCTAAATCAACTGGTGCCAGAAAAATAAACAGATTTGTAAATTACTTCTATTTAAAAATCTTAATCCTTTCAGTACTTATCAGCTGCTGTATGCTCCACGGGAAGTTCTTTTCTTTTTGAATTTCTATTCTGTCTGACCACAAGTGCTCTCTGCTGACACCTCTGTTCAGAGCAGGAGAGGTTTGCTAGGGGGATTTGCTCCTGCTCTGGACAGTTCCTAAAATGGACAGAGGTGTCAGCAGAGAGCACTGCAGTCAGATAATAATTCAAAAAGAAAAGAACTTCCTGTGCAGCATACAGCAGCTGATAAGTACTGGAAGGATGGCGAATTTTAAATAGAATTAATTTACAAATCTGTTTACCATTCTGACACGAGTTGATTTAGAAAAATATATTTTCCAGTGGAGTACCCCTTTAAATAGTAGATCTGAAATGACAGCCATGGAAGTTTTCAGAAAGCCCCTAACAGCCATGGTGACTGATCAGCATTGGCTGACACCAAACCGGCTGGTAAATAAAGACAAGTCTACAGAAGTGCCAAGGTTATTATGCAAGATATGGAGACAAAAAAAGAGAGAAAGAGGAGAGTACCTTGTGTAATACAGTTGGAGAGGTTTGCCCATGGGATTCCCTTGGTAAAATGGACTCGTTGAACCTCTTGGACCTTTTGATGCGTATCACCCCACTCATGAGGTTAAAAGGTCCTGTGGATGAGCTGCAAGCCCCCACTGCCTGGACTGGTATCCTCAGCAGGAACCTGTAGAGTAGAGAGTAGCAAGTTCCTTGGGCTTATTTAGTTTGGAGAAAATACATCTTTGGGGCGATCTGATCAAAATGTACAAATATATGAATGGACAGTATAGAGATCTTTTTAGTGATCTTTTTATACCTAGGCCGATAACCATGAAAAGGGGGCATCCTCTATGTCTAGACAGAGATTCTTTACTGTAAGAGCAGTGAGACTATGGAACTCTGCCAAATACTGTAGTGATATCTGACTCAACAAATTCAAGGGGATAGGACATTGATCCGGGGATTTATTCTGATGCCATAATGGAGTCAGGAAGGATTTTTTGCGCCGTGATCTGTACTTTTTATTGATACCATAGTTGCTTATATAAAACCTTTAATCCATTTTTTATAAAAAAAAATTGGAATAAAATGTTATAAAAAGCAGCTATTGTTTTTTTTTTTAAGTTCACGCCGTTCACCATACGGTATCAATAACATTTTATTTTAACAGTTCAGATATTTACGCATGCGGCGATACCAAATATGTATATAAAATATTTTTTTAACACTTTTTGGGGGGAAATAGTGAAAAATGGGACTATTTACGTTTTTATTGGGGGAGGGGGTTTTTCACATTTTTTTAACTTTATTTTTTAACTTTTATTTTTACACTTTAATAGTCCCCATAGGGGACTATTTATAGCAATCATTCGATTGCTAATCCTGTTCAGTGCTATGTATAGGACATAGCACTGATCAGGGTTATCGGTCATCTTCTGCTCTGGTCTGCGGGAAGGCAGATCAGAGCAGAAGACGCCGGGATGGCAGCGGAGCCAGGTGAGGGGACCTCCGTCTGCCATTCTGGATGATCGGATCGCCGTGGCAGCGCAGCGGGCGATCTGATCATCCATTTTAATGACGCGATCCTGCAGATCTGTATTGATCACGGCATCTGAGGGGTTAATGGCGGACATCCGTGGGATTGTGGGTGTCCGCCATTACGGGTGGGTCCCTGGCTACGATCAGCAGCCGGGACCTGCCGCGCATGATCCGGGCATCACTCCGATGCTCGTGGTTATGCTTAGGACGTAAATGTACGTCCTGCGTCGTTAAGGGGTTAAGAAATATATTGTTGCTAAGGACCTTTGTTGTTAGGGGAGTATGCAAGGTGAACAGGTGACTTATCTACCCAATGGTATCACTCTAAATTGTCCCTCTTATATAGAGAGGTCAGGGTTCAGCTCACTCTCTTGGAGCAGAGCTGAGGTACAGTGAAGAGAAGTCTGAGGAGTTTGTCTGGTGTTCCTGAAGGAGGTCTGAGGCCTAGTCCAGCAAAAAATGCATCTAATGCAAGTTAACCGTGGGTGAAAGTCATTTATGGGAAATGTAGGCAGCATAACAAAGTGATTTCAGAGATTCTGTGTGCATCCAACATGGAGCCTATGTAATACCTGTCACATTAGGTTAGGAGAAGGCGCTCACAAGAATGTCTACAGTATTTTTTTAATAATAGCCTATGCTGCACTATCTAAGGAAAAAAAAACATTCCTGGAATGCTTCTTTAATCACATGGTAAAAGAATTACATGACTTCTAATAAGAAAAGTGCAGTGGAAAAACACCACATAAAAAATGCTTATACTAATACTCAATATTTGGGGGAAAACCACCACAAAAAATCACAGAGAAAAAAACGGGTCCATTTTTTTGTCCTTTATTATTTTTAGTTCTTTTTTTTAAACAAAACACCAAACACAATTTTTGTCAGTTGTAAGCCTAAGGGTATGTTCAAATGTGTATTTTTTGCTGTAGATTTTGCTGCAGATTTTCTGCGGCTGAATTTGTTACCCATTGATGGGTAGGGCTGCATTCACACTTCGTTTTTACATTACAGGTGCCGGATCCGGCTGGGGGTGGGGCAGACCGGGCTCTCCCGTACCCCAACCGCACCAGCACTGAACTTCATTTACTTTAATGAGCCGACCGGAGTCAAGGGGTGACTCTGGTCGGCTCATTTTTGACCCGTATCCGGTTTTGTGACGGGACCTAAAACTGTAATATACTACAGTTGTACGGTCAGGTATAAAAATCTGTGTACAGCTGGTATTTGCCTATATATAGCCCTGTATAAATTCACTTATATAGTCTGCAGATCCTGTGTATCTACCACTCTGTGAGCACTGCATGGGAGAATATTGGTCTGTGTATAGTGAGGATAGTCACTATAGTATAGTCAGGAGCTGAGCGAGCTAAACACCCAGTGGGTCCCGGTTGCTATCAGCAACCAGGACTCGCGGTAATACCGCCGATCAGGCTGATGTCCGGTATTAACCCTTTAGACGTCATGATCAAAGTTGATTGCATCATCAGCGGGTTGTTTGGGACCGCGGCATCCCGAACAGCTGAGAGGACGGTGGGAGTGCCCTTACCTGCCTCCTCGCCGTCCGATCTGTGCTTCGATGCTCCAGCCAGGCTCTGCAGGCTGGAGCAATCAAGCACAGATAACACTGACCAGTGCTATGCTATAGCATAGCATTGTTCAGGGTATGCAATCTAAGGATTGCATGTAATAGTCCCCTATGGGGACTAAAACAAAGTGCAAAAAAAAAAAAGTTAATAAATGTGATTTAACCCCTTCCCTAACAAAAGTTTAAATCACCCCCCCCCCTTTTCCCATAACAAAAAAGAAATAATATATGTAAAACAGAATAGACATAAACAAGTGGTACCGTCGCGTGTGTAAATGGCCAAACAAAATTTTTATGTTAATTAAACTGCACGATCAATGGTGTACATGAAAAAAAATTCTAAAGTCCAAAATTGTGTATTTTTGGTCACTTTGTATACCCTAATAAATGTCTAAAAAGCGATCAAAAAGTTCCATCATAACAAAAATGGTACCGATAAAAACGGCAGAAAAAATAAGCCCTCATACGTATACGAAAAATTAAAAAGTTATAGGGGTCAGAAGAGGACATTTTAAACATACTAATTTTCATACAAATTGTTATAATTTTTTCAAAGAAGTAAAACAAAATAAAACCTGTATAAGTTGGGTATCATTTAATCATATGGACCTACAGTATACAGTATAAAGTGCACTGTGTAGAATCAGAAGCCCCAAAACTTACAAAGTGTAACTGTGGTCCTTCAGGGGTTAAACAGTTTTGTAAATGACTTCTATTTAACGCCTTAAAGGATTTTTCATTTTTGCACTTTCATTTTTTCCTCCTCAACTTCTAAAAATCAAAAAAATGCTTTCAGTTTTCCACCTACAAATTTATATGAGGGCTTGTTTTTTTGTGCCACAAATTTTATTTTGTAATTACATCAATCATTTCACCACAAAATCTACGGCAAAACAAAAAAAAATTATTTTGGGGCAAAATTGAAAAAGAAAAACCCCACCATTTTGTAATTTTAGGGGACTTTCGGCAAAAATGACACAGTGGGGGAGATTTATCAAAGCCTGTGCAGAGGAAAAGTTGCCCAGTTGCCCATAGCAACCAATCAGATCGCTTCTTTCCTTTTGCAGAGGCCTAGTTAAAAATGAAAGAAGCGATCTGATTGGTTGCTATGGGCAACTGGGCAAATTTTCCTTTGCAAAGATTTTGATAAATCTCCCACATTATCTTTATGCTGTAGGTCTATATGATTACAACAAAACCCAATTTATATAGGTTTTATTTTGTTATACTTCGTTTAAAAAAATGAAAACATTTTCTTCGAAAATTAGTATGTTTAAAATTGTACTTTTCCTCTCCCATTGCAGCACAGATCAGACAGTAAGGAAGCAATTAAGGGCCCTCCCGCCGTCCGCAGCGGGGGTGTCACTTTTTACATTTTAGACGTTGCAAAAAACTTTGATTGCTACATCTAAAGGGTTAGTGCTGGGCATCACCATGATCGGTGATATCCGACTGGGACCGACTGGGACCACCAAGCTAGGAGCTGAGCGTGGGCCTTAGAAGGGGAGCAGGCACAGGGCATACAGGTACACCCTTCGTTCTTAAAGCATACCTGTCATAGTGCAAAAAAAAGAAAAAAAAGTGATATGTTACTCAGGACCCAATCCTGATCATGTGCATATAATTTTTATGTGTCTCGGACCTATATATCCAGAGATATAAGCATTTATCTGCTGGTGAATTACTTTTTCATTGTGCAGGCTGGAGGGGGCGTGTCAGTCTGTCTCCCTCACAGAAGCAAGCCTGTGCAGTCAGCCAATCAGTACTCTCTACTCTGTAACCCTTTCCTCTCTGGTTTTATGCTGTGTCATGTGCCAGAGGAAGATACTTGGAGCTTGCCTGCAGTAATCAGAAGACATTATGGTGAATTCATAACAGGATAAAATGTATAAATATAAGAATAGATCTTTATAAAATTAGTGCAAGGATTTTTTAGATAAAAGTACAGCATTTTTATGAATACATGTTCTATCTGTTTTATCTTCTCCTAGTAAAGCTGGATGCTAATCAGCATAGCTGTCACTATGTGTGTCATTCATTTTTCACAGACTCCTGAATGTCTGATCAACTTCTTTGTCATTCAGGAGTCCGAGAAAGCTTTGACTATTTCAGCATGCTGGGAGTTGTAGTTTAGTAACAACTGAAGCTGCAATGTTTGTAAATAACTGTGTTAGAGCAGTGTTGCCTCCAGCTTTTGTAAAACTACAGATCCCAGCATGTCCACACATCCTTTAGTTGTAGTTTTGCATACACTCAATAGAATTCTCCTATACTGGATACTGGTATGCTTTACGGCCGGTATCCAGTATGCTGTAAAATCTAGACTAGTCTGTCTGGCTAAAAGACAGGAGACCCCTAGTGGCGGCTATTTTGAGCTTGAATTTAAGGTGAAAATTAAAAAAAAATTTAACAGGTGTATATTGTGAAATGTCATAATATAATGAGTCCTGCAATATATGAAAAGTTTTTAACAATGACAGTGCCTCTTTCAGGTATTTAAGGTATTTTAACACTTTCAATTGCTGTATGTGCCAGAGGAAGTTTAGTAGTTCTTTCCAGTGTGCCCACAATGCTCTCTGCTGCCCCCTATGTCACTGCCAGGAACTGTCCAGAGCAGGATAAGTTTGCTATGGGTATTACCTCCTAATCTGGACAGTTCCTGATATGGACAGAGGTGGCAGCAGAAAGCACTTTGGTCACACTGGAAAGAACCACACAACTTCCTCTGGAGCATACAACAGCTGATAAGTACTGGAAGGATTAAGATTTTTACATAGAAATAATTTACAAATCTGTTTAACTTTCTGGCACCAGTTGATTTGAAAAAAGTTGTTTTCCACCGAATTACCCCTTTAACCCACAATGCGTAAACACACTTTAAGATGTGTGATCACACTTTGTTTTCAAAACAAAACCAGAAATGGATCCGAAAACAAGAGAAGTTCCCTATCTTTCCCTATCTGCCCTCTATTTATTATTTCTTCCTGGCTTTTTTATTCAATATTTGCAACAAAAAAAACAAACAATGTGTGAACACAGCCTAAGCACTCCATGGGCCATGATAGGCCGTGTTCACACGGTGGAAATTCTATGCTTGGAATATCCGCACGGAATTTCCACTGCAGTGGGGTCCTGTTGAATTCAACGGGATTCTGCAGCTCTGTGCACATGGCGGAATTTCCGTGCCAGATGTTTCCAGCACAGAAATTCTTTTTACCGTGTCCGCACAAAATGCATAAGCGTCTATGAGAAGGTGCATTCCGAGCGGTCCTAGCATTGGCAGATTCTGCCGGAGTTCCGCACTGCACGGAATGTGTGTGAACGGGGGTGGAGCGGAGGGAGGGGTTAGAATAGTTAATAGGAATAGGCTTCATAGGAAAATAAAACTTACACCCTTGAATCCCATTAACCCCAATAACATAAATGATGGAAATGTAAAGTGTATGTTCACAAATGCCAGAAGCCTAGCAAATAAAATGGGGGAGCTTGAGGCCTTGATACTGGAGGAACATATTGATATAGTAGGGGTCACTGAGACATGGCTGGACTCCTCGCATGACTGGGCCGTTAATCTGCAGGGGTTTACATTGTTTCGCAAGGATAGAATGAACAGAAAAGGTGGTGGAGTCTGTATGTATGTAAGAAGTGGTATGAAAGTCAGTGTGAACGATGCCATAGTGTGTGATGATTCTGAGGATGTGGAATCACTGTGGGTAGAATTACAAAAGGAGGGAGATACTGAAAAAATAGTATTTGGGGTAATTTACAGACCCCCTAATATCACTGAAGAGATAGAAGGTCGGCTGTATACACAAATAGAGAGGGCCTCCCGGGCAGGTACAGTGGTAATAATGGGAGATTTTAACTATCCAGATATAGATTGGGGCCGGGGGCTGGCTAAAACTACAAAGGGGAGAAAATTCCTAAATTTATTGCAGGATAATTTTATGGGCCAGTTTGTGGAGGACCCAACAAGAAGTGATGCCTTGTTGGATCTGATCATTTCCAACAACGCAGAGCTGGTTGGTAATGTAACTGTGCGGGAAAACCTTGGTAATAGCGACCACAATATAGTTACTTTTGACTTAAAATGTAGAAAACAAAGACAGGCGGGGAAGGCAAAAACATATAACTTTAAAAAGGCAAATTTCCCTGGGCTGAGGGCTGCACTACAGGACATAGACTGGGGGGAGGTGTTCTCAAATACTGATACAGAAGGTAAATGGGACATCTTTAAATCAACTCTAAATAACTATACAGCTAAATATATACCAAAGGGGAACAAATATAAACGATTAAAACTAAATCCTACATGGCTGACAAATGAGGTTAAAAGAGCAATAAACAACAAAAAAATAGCTTTCAAAAAATACAAATCTGATGGGTCAGCTATAACATTTAAACAGTACAAAGAGCTTAATAAAATCTGTAAAAATGTAATAAAAACAGCAAAAAATCAAAATGAGAGACAGGTGGCCAAAGAAAGCAAAACTAATCCTAAATATTTTTTTTAGATATATAAATGCAAAAAAAAAAACAAGGACAGAGCATGTAGGACCCCTTAATAATGATAATGGGTGTTACGCCTAGCGCTCCGGGTCCCCGCTCCTCCCCGGAGTTCGCAGCGCCCCGGTCTGACCCGCTGACCGGGTGCGCTGCGATAATGTCCCTAGCCGGGATGCGATTCGCGATGCGAGACGCGCCCGCTCGCGATGCGCATCCCGACACACTTACCAGACTCTCTCCCCATCTGTGCTGTCCCGGCGCGCGCGGCCCCGCTCCCTAGGGCGCGCGCGCGCCGGTTCTTTGCGATTTAAAGGGCCGGTGCGCCACTGATTGGCGCATGGGTTTTAATTAGTATGTTCACCTGTGCACTTCCCTATATTACCTCACTTCCCCTGCACTTCCTTGCCGGATCTTGTTGCCAATGTGCCAGTGAAAGCGTTCCTTGTGTATCCCTAGCCAGTGTTCCAGACCTCAGACCTTAGTGGTCGCCCAGCAGTCGCAACAGATGATCCACCTCCTGCCAGCCGGCATCGTGACAGTAGATCCGGCCATGGATCCCGCTGAAGTTCCTCTGCCAGTTGTCGCCGACCTCACCACGGTGGTCGCCCAGCAGTCACAACAGATAGCGCAACAAGGCCACCAGCTGTCTCAACTGACTGTGATGCTACAGCAGCTTCTACCACAGCTTCAGCAACTATCTCCTCCGCCAGCTCCTGCACCTCCTCCGCAGCGAGTGGCCGCATCCAGCCTCCGTTTATCATTGCCGGACAAGTTTGATGGGGACTCTAAACTTTGCCGTGGTTTTCTCTCGCAATGTTCCCTGCATTTGGAGATGATGTCGGACCAATTTCCAACTGAAAGGTCAAAGGTGGCTTTCGTGGTCAGTCTTCTGTCTGGGAAAGCCCTGTCATGGGCAACACCGCTCCGGGACCTCAATGATCCTGTCACTGCCTCTGTACACTCTTTCTTCGCGGAGATTCGAAGTGTCTTCGAGGAACCAGCCCGACCCTCTTCTGCCGAGACTGCCCTGCTGAACCTGGTCCAGGGTAATTCTTCAGTACGCGAGTACGCCATCCAATTCCGTACTCTCGCCTCCGAATTGTCCTGGAATAACGAGGCCCTCTGCGCGACCTTCAAAAAAGGCCTATCCTGTAACATCAAAGATGTGCTGGCCGCACAAGAAATCCCTGCTAACCTGCATGAACTTATTCCTCTTGCCACCCGCATTGACATGCGTTTTTCCGAAAGACGTCAGGAGCTCCGCCAGGATATGGACTTTGTTCGCACGAGGCGGTTTCTCTCCCCGGCTCCTCTCTTCTCTGGTCCGCTGCAATCTGTTCCTGTGCCTTCCGTCGTGGAGGCTATGCAAGTAGACCGGTCTCGCCTGACACCCCAAGAGAGGACACGCCGCCGCAATGAGAACCTATAACTGTACTGTGCCGGTACCGAACACTTCTTGAAGGATTGTCCTATCCGACCTCCACGTCAGGAAAGACGCACTCCGATTCCGCACAAAGGTGAGACAGCTCTAGGTGTGAACTCTGCTTCTCCATGTCTTACTGTGCCTGTGCTGATTTCTTCTTCTAACTTCTCCTTCTCAGCTGTGGCCTTCTTGGATTCCGGATCTGCAGGAAATTTTATTTTGGCCTCTTTCGTTAACAGGTTCAACATCCCAGTGACCAGTCTCGCCAGACCCCTCTACATCGCCTCTGTTAATGGTGAAAGATTGGACTGTACCGTACGTTACCGCACAGAACCCCTCTTAATGTGCATTGGACCCCATCACGAAAAGATAGAATTTCTGGTACTTTCTAACTGCACCTCTGAAATTCTTCTTGGTCTACCTTGGCTGCAACGCCATTCCCCTACCCTGGACTGGACCACAGGGGAAATCAAGAACTGGGGTACTTCTTGCCACAAAAAATGCCTTATGTCTGCTCCCAGTCCTGCCAGTCAAAACCCTATGGCTCCTCCGATACCAGGTCTCCCCAAGGCCTATCTGGACTATGCTGATGTTTTTTGCAAAAAACAAGCAGAGACTTTGCCTCCTCACAGGCCCTATGACTGTCCTATTGATCTCCTCCCTGGTACTACTCCACCCCGGGGCAGAATCTATCCTCTGTCTGCTCCGGAAACACAAGCCATGACGGAGTACATCCAAGAGAATTTAAAAAGGGGATTTATCCGCAAGTCTTCCTCCCCTGCCGGAGCAGGGTTCCTCTTTGTCTCCAAAAAGGACGGTTCCTTACGACCATGCATTGATTACCGCGGTCTTAATAAAATCACTATAAAAAAACGCTATCCCCTGCCTCTTATCTCGGAACTCTTCGACCGCCTACGTGGCGCCAACATCTTAACCAAATTGGATTTAAGAGGTGCATATAATCTCATCCGCATCAGGGAAGGGGACGAGTGGAAGACCGCGTTTAACACCAGAGATGGACACTTTGAATATCTGGTTATGCCCTTTGGGCTTTGAAACGCCCCTGCCGTCTTCCAGGACTTTGTAAATAAAAATTTTCGTGATTTACTATATACCTGTGTTGTGGTCTACCTGGACGATATTTAGATTTTTTCTTCTAATCTAGAAGAACACCGCCGGCATGTCCGCATGGTTCTTCAGAGACTCCGGGATAATCAGTTATATGCCAAGATGGAGAAATGTCTCTTTGAATGCCAATCTCTTCCCTTCCTAGGATATTTAGTCTCTGGCCAGGGACTCCTAATGGACCCGGACAAACTATCAGCCGTGTTGGATTGGCCACGCCCCTCCGGACTCCGAGCTATCCAACGTTTCTTGGGGTTTGCCAATTACTACAGACAATTTATTCCACATTTTTCCACCATTGTGGCCCCAATTGTGGCCCTAACTAAGAAAAACGCCAACCCTAAGTCCTGGCCTCCTCAAGCGGAAGAGGCGTTCAACCATCTCAAAACTGCCTTTTCTTCTGCTCCCGTACTCTCCAGACCTGATCCATCTAAACCCTTCTCACTGGAGGTAGACGCCTCCTCGGTGGGAGCTGGAGCTGTACTCCTACAGAAAAATTCTTCCGGACATGGTGTTACTTGTGGTTTCTTTTATACTGGCCATAAAACTAGCCCTCAAAGAATGGAGGCACCTGCTGGAGGGGTCCAAATACCCAGTTATTATATACACTGATCACAAGAACCTCTCTTATCTTCAGTCTGCCCAACGGCTGAACCCTCGCCAGGCTAGGTGGTCGTTGTTCTTTGCCCGTTTTAACTTGGAAATTCATTTTCGCCCCGCTGACAAGAACATTAGGGCTGACGCCCTCTCTCGTTCCTCGGATGCCTCTGAAATGAAAGCCTCCCTGCAACACATTATTCCTCCTGACTGTCTGATCTCTGCTTCCCCAGCCTCCATCAGACAAACTCCTCCTGGAAAGACCTTCCTCCCTCCACGCCAGCGCCTCAGGATTCTCAGGTGGGGACACTCCTCACATTTCGCCGGCCATGCTAGCGTCAAAAAATCCGTCCAGCTCATCTCTCGTTTTTATTGGTGGCCTACTCTGGAAGCAGATGTTGCTGATTTTGTTCGGGCTTGTACAGTCTGTGCCCGGGACAAGACTCCTCGCCAGAAGCCTGCCGGTCTCCTTCATCCTCTGCCTGTTCCTGAGCTACCATGGTCTCAAATTGCTATGGACTTTATTACTGACTTACCTTTATCCCATGGCAACACAGTCATTTGGGTGGTCGTTGATCGTTTCTCCAAGATGGCACATTTTATCCCTCTTCCAGGTCTTCCTTCTGCGCCACAGTTGGCGAAACAATTTTTTGTGCACATTTTTCGCCTTCACGGGCTTCCTATGCATATCGTCTGTGATAGAGGCGTTCAATATGTGTCGAAATTCTGGAAGGCCCTCTGTAATCAGCTTAAAATCAAATTAAACTTTTCGTCTTCCTATCATCCCCAATCCAATGGGCAAGTGGAGAGAGTTAATCAGGTTCTTGGTGACTATTTGCAACATTTTGTTTCCTCCCGCCAGGATGACTGGGCCGATCTCCTACCATGGGCCGAATTCTCGTACAATTTCAAAGTCTCTGAGTCCTCCGCTAAATCCCCATTCTTTGTGGTGTACGGCCGTCACCCTCTTCCCCCCCCCTCCCCACTCCCACACCTTCTGGTTTGCCCGCTGTTGATGAGGTGACTCGGGACTTCTCCACCATCTTGAAAGAGACTCAAAAATCTCTCATACAGGCCTCATCCCGGATGAAGAAACATGCTGACAAAAAAAGAAGAATCCCTCCTGTCTTTTCTCCTGGAGACAAAGTGTGGCTCTCCGCCAAGTATATCCGCTTCCGTGTCCCCAGTTATAAACTGGGACCACGTTATCTTGGACCTTTTAAAATCAAATGCCAAATCAACCCTGTCTCCTACAAACTCCTTCTTCTTCCTTCTCTCCGTATTCCCAATGCTTTTCATGTCTCTCTCCTTAAACCACTTATCCTTAACCGCTTCTCTCCTAAGGTTGTCACTCCTACTCCTGTCTCCGGGTCCTCTGACATCTTCTCGGTTAAAGAAATTCTGGCATCCAAGACGGTCAGAGGTAAAAGATTTTTTCTTGTGGATTGGGAGAATTGCGGCCCGGAGGAGAGGTCGTGGGAACCCGAGGACAACATCCTTGACAAGGAACTTATATACAAATTTTCGGGTTCTAAAAAGAGGGGGAGACCCAAGGGGGGGGGGGTACTGTTACGCCGAGCGCTCCGGGTCCCCGCTCCTCCCCGGAGCGCTCACAGCGTTCTCCTGTTCGCAGCGCCCCGGTCTGACCCGCTGACCGGGTGCGCTGCGATAATGTCCCTAGCCGGGATGCGATTCGCGATGCGGGAAGCGCCCGCTCGCGATGCGCATCCCGACACGCTTACCAGACTCGCTCCCCGTCTGTGCTGTCCCGGCGCGCGTGGCCCTGCTCCCTAGGGGGCGCGCGCGCGCCGTTTCTTTGCGATTTAAAGGGCCGGTGCGCCACTGATTGGCGCATGGGTTTTAATTAGTATGTTCACCTGTGCACTTCCCTATATTACCTCACTTCCCCTGCACTTCCTTGCCGGATCTTGTTGCCAATGTGCCAGTGAAAGCGTTCCTTGTGTATCCCTAGCCAGTGTTCCAGACCTCTTGCCGTTGCCCCTGACTACGATCCTTGCTGCCTGCCCTGACCTTCTGCTACGTCCGACTCTGCTCTTGTCTAATCCCTTGTACCGCGCCTATCTCAGCAGTCAGTGAGGTTGAGCCGTTGCCGGTGGATACGACCTGGTTGCTACCGCCGCTGCAAGACCATCCCGCTTTGCGGCGGGCTCTGATGAAAACCAGTAGCAACTTAGAACCGGTCCACCGACACGGTCCACGCCAATCCCTCTCTGACACAGAGGATCCACCTCCAGCCTGCCGAATCCTGACAATGGGGAGGTTGTCACAGGCAATAAAGAGAAAGAAGAGCTACTGAATGGGTTCTTTAGTTCTGTATATACTATGGAAGAAGGAGGAGCTGACATTGGACAGGTCAGTGCTGGTAACACATCATGTAATGTACTGAACTGGCTTAATGTAGAGATGGTACAAGGTTAAGTAATTAAAATGTAAGCAAATCTCCAGGGCCAGATGGACTACACCCAAGAGTTCTTAGAGAACTAAGTTCAGTAATATCTGTACCCCTGTTCATGATATTTAGAGATTCTCTGGTGTCTGGTATTGTGCCAAGGGACTGGCGCAAGGCTAATGTGGTACCAATCTTCAAGAAGGGCTCTAGGTCTTCGCCAGGCAATTATAGACCGGTAAGTCTAACGTGCATTGTGGGTAAATTGTTTGAAGGACTTATAAGGGATTACATACAGTAATACATAGGGGATAATTGTATTATAAGTGATAGCCAGCATGGGTTTACTAAGGATAGAAGTTGTCAAACCAATCTAATTTGCTTTTATGAAGAGGTGAGTAGAAGCCTTGACAGAGGAATGGCTGTGGATATAGTGTTTCTGGATTTTGCTAAAGCATTTGATACTGTCCCTCACAGACGTCTGACAGGTAAGTTAAGGTCTTTGGGTTTGGAAACTTTAGTTTGTAACTGGATTGAACACTGGCTCATGGATCGTACCCAGAGAGTGGTGGTCAATGATTCGTACTCTGATTGGTCCCCGGTTATTAGTGGGTTACCCCAAGGTTCTGTACTGGGCCCGCTGCTGTTTAATTTATTTATCAATTATATAGAGGATGGCATTAACAGCTCTGTTTCTATCTTTGCAGATGACACCAAGCTTTGTAGCACGGTACAGTCTATAGAGGATGTGTATAGGTTACAAGAAGATTTGGATAGACTAAGGCTAGGTTCAGACTACGGAATCTCCGGGCAGAAAATTTCCTCCCGGAGATTCCGAGTTCCGCCTGCGCAGACTGAATTAGCTAGGACCGCGCGGACACTGCAGTCTCCTATAGACTGCTATGTGTTCCACTCGGATTTCCGCTTGAAGAAAGAGCAACCCCTTTCTTCAGGCGGAAATTTTCTAGCGGATTTTCCGCTTCACAAATTCCGAAGTGTGAATTTGTGAACGGAAAACCATTCACTACACTATACATTATAGTAAGCGGAATTTCTGCTGGAAATTTCAAAGCGTAAATTCCGGCGGAAATTCCGTAGTCTGAACCTAGCCTAAGTGTCTGGGCATCAACTTGGCAAATGAGGTTCAATGTGGATAAATGTAAAGTTATGCATCTGGGTACTAATAACCTGCATGCGTCGTATGTCTTAGGGGGGATTAAACTGGCAGAGTCACTGGTAGAGAAGGATCTGGGTGTACTTGCAGATCACAGACTACAGAATAGCATGCAATGTCAGGCTGCTGCTTCCAAAGCCGGCAGGATATTGTCATGTATAAAAAGAGGCATGGACTCGAGGGACAGGGACAGGGACATAATACTCCCCCTTTATAAAGCATTGGTACGGCCTCACCTGGAATATGCTGTTCAGTTTTGGGCACCAGTCCATAAAAGGGACACTGTGGAGCTGGAAAGGGTGCAGAGACGCGTGACTAAACTAATATGGGGCATGGAACATCTTAGCTATGAGGAGCGATTAAAAGAGTTACAATTGTTTAGTCTTGAGAAGAGACGTTTAAGGGGGGGATATGATAAACGTATATAAGTATATTAATGGCCCATACAAAAAATATGGAGAAAAACTGTTCCAGGTTAAACCCCCCCAAAGGACGAGGGGGCACTCCCTCCGTCTGGAGAAGAAAAGGTTTAGTCTCAAGGGGCGACACGCCTTCTTTACCGTGAGGACTGTGAACTTATGGAACAGTCTACCTCAGGAACTAGTCACAGCAGGAAAAATTAACAGCTTTAAAACAGGATTAAATACATTCATGGAACAAAATAACATCAATGCTTATGAAGAAATATAAAATCCCATCCCTTCCCCAATATCGCGCCACTCCCCTACCCCTTAATTCCCTGGTTGAACTTGATGGACGTATGTCTTTTTTCAACCGTACTAACTATGTAACTATGTTACGCGGCCATAGGATGCATCCAGACAGCATTGTATTATTTCCTTTTAATTGCAATAGTGGAATACAAAGCCAAGGAACATAGGGGGAGATTTATCAAAACCTGTGCAAAGGAAAAGTTGCTGAGTTGCCCATAGCAACCAATCAGCTCTCTTCTTTCATTGTGCAGAGGCCTTGTTAAAAATGAAAGCAGCGATCTGATTGGTTGCTATGGGCAACTCAGCACCTTTTCCTCTGGACAGGTTTTGATAAATCTCCCCCATTGTGATAAAAAAGAGAAGAATCCGTTTTTTCTTTGTGTCCATTTCTGTATGTGTGCTCTTAATTGCAATTAAAAACCTGAACGTCTGAACACACCCTGACTATCCAACTTATTGTTTGACTTCAAAAACTGTGTCACAGCAGCCTGTGTGAATGCACCGTTATGCACAACAGCAATGCATGCTGCTTATATTAGCTTCATAATTGTGACTTATCGCATGCAGAATTAATACCGTCAGGAAAAACACTCACGTGAAATGGAATAAAGTTGCTTCGCTTTTGCATTCAGGAGTGCATGGACATGCCTGTGTGCAGCTGTAGGGGCCTCTGTTGTATAACATGTCCCATTGGGAGTTGCATAAGCCTCTCCATTCATGACTTTCTACCCAATCAGAGGGCGGGGCTGTCCCTGCTGTCCCTGCTGTCCGCCCTTTTTACTGGCCCCTGATGTCTTTCCTGCTATTGTGTAAGTTGTATGTTGCTTAAATAAACGTGACATTTCCTATTATCTGCATAGTGTGGATTGGGGGAGAAAAGAGGGAACAGGAGACGCTAAAACAGTGAGTATGGAGAACATGATACGCTTCTCTGTGTGCATGCTATCTGTGCTTGGGCGTATGCAGAGTACAACTTTAACCGTTTGTGATATTTGTCTATCTGTATAGAGCTGTGGTCTTAAACTATGAGTCGGCATGACCCTCTAGATGTTGCAAAACTTCAACACCCAGCACTATATCTATCTATATAGAGCAGTGGTCTCAAACTGTGACCCTCCAGATGCTGCAAAACTTCAACTCCCAGCACTATCTATCTATCACTATCTACCTTTATAGAGCAGTGGTCCCAAACTGTGACCCTCCAGATGTTGCAAAACTTCAACTCCCAGCACTATCTATCCTCTATCTATCTATATAGAGCAGTGGTCTCAAACTGTGACCCTCCAGTTGCTGCAAAACTTCAACTCCCAGCGCTATCTAGCTATCTATCATTATCTATCTGTATAGAGCAGTGGTCTCAAACTGTGACCCTCCAGATGTTGCAACGCGTCAAGTCCCAGCACTATCTATCTATTGTGGTAGTGTGGCAAGGAAAGGGTGTATTTCCTTGGCTCACCCTGCAGAAGCTCTCACCTGCTTCTTAAGTAATGAGGCAGGAGGGAAGGTGTATATGAGATGGAGACTCAGTGTAATGGGGGCTCTTCCTAGGAGACAGCATGTGGGCTGTAAGGAGAGACAGAGGCAGCTGAGGAGTACACAGCCCGAGCTATGAGGGGCTCAAAGAGAGTGACATGAATTGTGAGTAGAAGGTTCCAGGGGACATATGTTTAACCGGCTGAGGGAAGCTCAGCGGTTGTTAGTCAGGACAAGCTGATCTGTTTAGTCAGTGACCAGACGGTCTAGGATTTGGTTTTGATCCTGCTTTTTTGTTTATTTCTTTCCCTGCAACCTGTCTAATAAAACTGGCAAGGTGCCAGATTTGCATTATAAGCATTTGTTTGCTGGTTTATTGAGAAGAAACACATCCTGTGGCGCAGTCCAGTACGATCCCAGAGCTAATCCCCAAGACGGATCGTCACACTATCTATACTGGAAGCAGGCACGGCAGCACTCCAAGGTAGTGATAAGTAGTGGCTTTTATTATCACCAAAGACATGTACAACAACGCCGTTTCGGCTTGCTCTCCAAGCCTTTATCAAGCAGTGTTAATTACAAAGTGAGCAGTATATATATGGTGGACATCATTACATCACATCCTGTGGGTGTCAACTAATTAGCATATGTACACAAAAAGATCACAGCAGTGGTACTCAAATCACACAATACCTCAGGAGTCCTACTTGCTGCGAAAGTACAGTGCAACACTTAGTCACAAATATACAGTGTAAAAAACTGTGTTTAGTGTATATAGTAATAATAAAAATAGAATCACATAATGTCCGCTCAGGTCAAGGGCACATCAGATCCCGTTGTACATACAGTCCAATTGAGGCCAAAACACCAGGGATATGAGAACAAGAATATAAACAAAGTAAAAAGATGAGATTGGCGTCCCCGCCGTGATACTTCCGGTGTTTGCGGTCAGTGACACTGCCTCTTTGCCCATGCGCTCAAACTCCGCTCAGAGCACTGAGCCATCTTGAGTATGGGCAGCCAGTATATCGGATCTTCTCTCTTGCTTTCTCTGACATGCGTATGTGTGAGTATTCTGGCGCCTGCGCACCGGCGTCATAGGGAATATCAACGCCATCTTAGCTGCTGGAATAACAAAGGTATACATAGTACACTGTGTATTATTGCAGTGAGGCCTCCCAGCGGATCTATTTGTGCCAGGCCTGTGGTGGAATGTCGGCCCATCCTTGGGGACAAATCTCCAGGTACATCACTTCCACCCGTAGTCCCTCCATTCCAGAGGGTCAGTAGCGGTGGGAGGGGCACAGGTCCCTGATTTGGACGCACACTAAATAGGACAGTATTCAGACCAGTTTTGTCTGTTCCAGCGTTATTCCAGCCGTTTGTGGATATTCACTGCACACTTTCTGTGAGGCAGCTGTATGACACGGAATATAGAAAAATAAAGCAAAAAAAGAGAAAGAGAAAAGTCAAGTAAATTAAAAAGGAAAGAATAAAGGGAAAAAAAAGCGGTAAATAAATAAACTAGAGTACAAAAAAAAGGATAGAAAGAGTTGGTGATGGCTCTTGTGTTCACTTTGTAGAGGGGGATCTTGTCCATTGCCTGATCTAATTCTAGAGGGGGACAAAGAAAAAAAGAGAAAAAATAAGTATTTATTATATCCAACATACATACAGATCAGAATGCTCGATAATATTTACATGCATCAGGCATTACATATACTCTGTGAGAATTTGAAGTCAACGTTAAGGCCTTTCGGTCTAAGGCTCTGGAGTTTAAAGATCCATGATAACTCCTTCTTTTTAAGGATGCTTTTTCGGTCTCCCCCTCTTTTCAGAGGTTGAACATGATCCACAAGCATACATCTAAGGTATTTTTCCCTGTGGCCGGCATCTGAAAAATGTTTTGGGACCGGAAGGTCTTGTTTTTTCTTGTGTATTGTGTATCGGTGCTGATTCATCCTTGTCCTAAAGTCAAGGGTGGTTTCTCCTACATACAACTTGTGGCACAGGCACCACAAAATGTATATAACGTAATCACTGTTACACGTCAAGTAAAACGGAATCTTATATCTCATCCCTGTATCTGGATGTTGAAAATACATTTTGTGGTGCCCGTACCACAAGTTGTATGTAGGAGAAACCACCCTTGACTTTAGGACAAGGATGAATCAGCACCGATACACAATACACAAGAAAAAACAAGACCTTCCGGTCCCAAAACATTTTTCAGATGCCGGCCACAGTGAAAAAGACCTTAGATGTATGCTTGTGGATCATGTTCAACCTCTGAAAAGAGGGGGAGACCGAAAAAGCATCCTTAAAAAGAAGGAGTTATCATGGATCTTTAAACCCCAGAGCCTTAGACCGAAAGGCCTTAACGTTGACTTCAAATTCTCACAGAGTATATGTAATGCCTGATGCATGTAAATATTATCGAGCATTCTGATCTGTATGTATGTTGGATATAATAAATACTTATTTTTTCTCTTTTTTTCTTTGTCCCCCTCTAGAATTAGATCAGGCAATGGACAAGATCCCCCTCTACAAAGTGAACACAAGAGCCATCACCAACTCTTTCTATCCTTTTTTTGTACTCTATTTATTTACCACTTTTTTTCCTTTATTCTTTACTTTTTATTTACTTGATTTTTCTCTTTCTCTTTTTTGCTTTATTTTTCTATATTCCGTGTCATACAGCTGCCTCACAGAAAGTGTGCAGTGAATATCCACAAACGGCTGGAATAACGCTGGAACAGACAACACTGGTCTGAATACTGTCCTATTTAGTGTGCGTCCAAATCCGGGACCTGTGCTCCTCCCACCGCTACTGACCCTCTGGAATGGAGGGACTACGGGTGGAAGTGATGTACCTGGAGGTTTGTCCCCAAGGATGGGCCGACATTCCACCACAGGCCTGGCACAAATAGATCCGCTGGGAGGCCTCACTGCAATAATACACAGTGTACTATGTATACCTTTGTTATTCCAGCAGCAAAGATGGCGTTGATATTCCCTATGACGCCGGTGCGCAGGCGCCAGAATACTCACACATGCGCATGTCAGAGAAAGCAAGAGAGAAGCTCCGATATACTGGCTGCCCATACTCAAGATGGCTCAGTGCTTTGAGCGGAGTTTGGGCGCATGGGCAAAGAGGCAGTGTCACTGACCGCAAACACCGGAAGTATCACGGCGGGGACGCCAATCTCATCTTTTTACTTTGTTTATATTCTTGTTCTCATATCCCTGGTGTTTTGGCCTCAATTGGACTGTATGTACAACGGGATCTGATGTGCCCTTGACCTGAGCGGACATTATGTGATTCTATTTTTATTCTTACTATATACACTAAACACAGTTTTTTACACTGTATATTTGTGACTAAGTGTTGCACTGTACTTTCGCAGCAAGTAGGACTCCTGAGGTATTGTGTGATTTGAGTACCACTGCTGTGATCTTTTTGTGTACATATGCTAATTAGTTGACACCCACAGGATGTGATGTAATGATGTCCACCATATATATACTGCTCACTTTGTAATTAACACTGCTTGATAAAGGCTTGGAGAGCAAGCCGAAACGGCATTGTTGTACATTTCTTTGGTGATAATAAAAGCCACTACTTATCACTACCTTGATGTGCTGCCGTGCCTGCTTCCAGTATACCAAGAAGGGACCTGTGACCACGGTCTAACCACAGCCTGCACCCACTTACAGCTTTAAGTGTGCCGCTCTATCTGCTTTGTTATCTATCTATCACTGTCTACCTGTATAGAGCAGTAGTCCCAAACTGTGACCCTCCAGATGTTTCAAAACTTCAACTCCCAGCACTATCTATATAGAGCAGTGGTCTCAAACTGTGACCCTCCAGTTGCTGCAAAACTTCAACTCCCAGCGCTATCTAGCTATCTATCATTATTTATCTGTATAGAGCAGTGGTCTCTAACTGTGCCCCTCCAGATGTTGCAAAACGTCAACTCCCAGCACTATATCTATCTATCTAGCTATCTATCATTATCTATCTGTATAGAGCAGTGGTCTCTAACTGTGACCCTCCAGATGTTGCAAAACGTCAACTCCCAGCACTATCTATCTATCTGTATAGAGCAGTGGTCTCAAACTGTGACCCTCCAGATGTTGCAAAACTTCAACTCCCAGCATGCCCAGACAGCCGCTGGCTGTCTGGGCATGCTGGGATTTGAAATTTTGCAACATCTGGAGGGCCACAGTGTGAGACCACTAGTATAGAGTGTACACAGCCCTATGAACCTCAATGCAAAAGTGTGTGATTTGATCCACAGTATTTCAGTCTTTTCCGCAGATAGTAGAAAATCTGTAGTAGATGTGGGTGGGGTATGTGCGTGATCACTGATACTGATATTAAAAGAGCTTGCTGCCGCTTTGTGCATCCATATACAGTGTATTATTCTAAAAGGATCGTGCTGCACTACAACTAATGTTAGTGCATTGGGTTGAGTTGGTTGGGACCGCACCATCGCAATAATTCCAGGATGGATTTCTTGTGACAGCAGGGTGGTGGCCCTATTTATATACACAATGCCAACATAGTGATGTTCTCCTTTGTAACCTGTGTCCCTGTCAAGGTTATGGTGTAACCCCAGCCTTAGGCATGTTGCCATGGTGTAATTCTCATGTGTATTCTGTGTGGATAAATGGATAAGTGACTTGTCGTGTCATAAACATGTCAGGAAGCCAGGGTGAAGAATTGCTCCACTGAATGGGACTAATCTATGTCTAAATACGCAGCCGAATTCTGAGGGTGTGTCTCTTAGGGTAAGTCCACACTGTGCCCTGGCCCTGTTATCTGTATTTATGTAGAAAAAAAAAAAATGTTGACAAATACTGGAGCAGCGGATCCCATTCACTTCTATGGCCGAACGGAGTCACCTAGTTACTACATTCGGGAAGTATCCGCTATTTACAGCGGTTCATAAAAACCGGGGCTTTTGTGCTTTTTTGGAATAGCCCATATGTCCAGAAAGGAGCCACCAATCAGATCGCTTCTTTCATTTCTCAGAGGCCTTTTCAAAAATGAAAGAGGTGATTTGATTGGTTGCTATGGGCAGCTCAGCAACTTTTCCTCTGGACAGGTTATGATAAACCTCCCCCCTAGGTGACTCTATACAGCCATAGAAATGAATGTGGTCCGCTGATCCAGTTAACAATATACGTCTGCATCCGGTTTTTGGTGCTATGCCGACGGATGCCATCAACGGTGTAAAGAACTCAAGAACATAGTGTGGATCTAGCCTTATAGGAATATGATCCATTGGTACTTGGTCTTTAGAAGTGTATCTACGAATTCCATTCATCTGAATTTCCTTAAAGGGGTACTTCGCCCCTAGACCTCTTATCCCCTATCCAAAGGATAGGGGATAAGATGTCAGATCGCCGGGGTCCCGCTGCTGGGGACCCCGGGGATCGCTGCTGCAGCACCCCGCTATCATTACTGCACGGAGCGAGATCGCTCTGCACGTAATGACGGGCAATACAGGGGCCGGAGCATCGTTACGTCAAGGCTCCGCCCCTCGTGACGTCACGGCCCGCCCCCGTCAATACAAGTCTATGAGAGGGGGCATGGCGTTGTCACGCCCCCTGCCATAGACTTTCATTAAGGGGAAGGGCCGTGATGTCATGAGGGGCGGAGCCATGACGTCACGCTGCTCCGGCCCCTGTATCGCCCGTCATTACGCACAGAGCGAACTCGCTCTGTGCAGTAATGATGGTGGGGTGACGCAGCAGTGATCCCCGGGGTCCCCAGCAGCGGGACCACGTCGATCTAACATCTTATCCCCTATCCTTTGGATAGGGGATAAGATGCCAGGGGCGGAGTACCCCTTTAAGGTGTACCTTTCATTCAAAAAAAACTTTTGACATGTCAAACATTTTGGTCGGTCAGGGTCTGAGTGCGGTGACCCCCACCAAGCAGAACAAGCGTGGAGAGCAGGACTATGAAGTCTATGAAGCAGCCAGACAAAGAACGTTGTGAGCTGGGAAAGAAAGCCCGCTACTGCACATTTATCCCACTCTGTCTCATGAGCAGCAGGGTTGTCAGCACTGAGACCCGACCGTCTAAACTT
This sequence comes from Hyla sarda, assembly GCF_029499605.1. Classification (NCBI taxonomy): domain Eukaryota; kingdom Metazoa; phylum Chordata; class Amphibia; order Anura; family Hylidae; genus Hyla; species Hyla sarda. The sequence continues at coordinate 390,793,047 of NC_079191.1, forward strand.
TTGACCTGTCTCTGTGACATAAAAAAAACTTGTGACAGGTACCCTTTAATACTTCTGCATCAGGATTTGCCAAAGTGTTGCCTAGAGACTCCTAAAACATGGCCTATGGGATCCTTAAGAAATGCTGCATTAGGTTGTAGAGCACATTTTAAAGTCTATGGCTGGGTTTACACACAGGGGAAGAATTTATTTTTGGTTTTACCTTGTTTTTGTGGTGTTTTGTTACACTCAGTTTGATGCAAATCTGCACCAGCACAGAAATGGCTTACAAAACTGTCTGTGGACAACAATTTTTGCCCTTTATGCGGTTTTCCACCAGACCTCAAACTGTGGTCGACTATGGTTTTAGGTGTGGTGGGAAAACTGCATACGGGGCAAAAATGAGCCGACTGGAGTCAGCGTTTCACTCCGGTTGGCTCATTGAAATGAATTACATATGGGCGGCATGCGGCACGGATACAGGAGCGCAAGGTTTTAGCTCCCCCAGCCGTATGCGGTCCCATATTGGTAAAAACGTGATGGTTGCCTTACTCTGGTTGCCCGTCTTTGTACCCTCTCCACTCCACTATATCTTTCTTGTACACTGGTGCCCAGTACTGTGTACACAGTATTCCATGTGTGGTCTGACTAATGATTATTTATTATTAGAATTATTTCCTTGTCATGGGCATCTATGCCCCTATTGGTGCATCCCATTATTTTATTTGCCTTGGCAGCAGCTGCCCAACACTGGTCACTACAGCTAAATTTACTATTAAAGGGGTATTCCGGGAATTTTTTTTATTTGACTATGCTACCGGGGCTGTAATTAGTGTAGTTCACAATATAGTGTCTGTATCTGTGTGTGACGGTTTTCTCACAATTGTTCTGTGATCTTCACCTCACTATTTCTTTTTACCAGGATACAAAATGACTGTTGTCTCGGATTTTTCCCAGCTTGCAATGCGGCCGAGACATGACTCACTAGTCAGCTGATGACAGGGAGCCTGTCTGCTTCAATGGGTGGAGGGATCAATCTGCAACTAATGCAACAGCTGTAGGCACCCTGATTGAAAACCACAGGTCTGCAGCTAATTTATGTTTCAATGGGTGGGGTGGCTGATGTGTGGGAAGGAGGAAAATAGAATTGTGGGATTTGTAGTAAAAAAAAAAGAACAGTCAAACAGGAAATACAAGTTCACAAAAAGTGAGCCACAGTGTTATGGTAATTTACCACAGTGCATGCAGTAATTTTTCCGCCACGATGTCCCGTCACTGTATAACGTCCGTAATGAATTACGGGCATATACGGGTGCAAACGGGCAGTTACAAAACCCCATAGGCTGCAATACGACTTAGTCGCGGCCGTCAGGGGTTTTGTAACGGCCTGTTTTCCCCGATATAGTGACGGAACTTCTGACGGAAGTTCCTAAACAGAACAATAATATAGTGTGAAAGTAGCCTAAGTCTCCCAAGTCCTTTTCTACTTCAGTCGTCAAAAGTGTTCGCCCATTTAATACATAATCCCAGCCGGGATTTTTCCTCCCCATGTGCATTTCCTTACATTTATCAGTGTTGAACCTCATCTGCCACTTCCCAGCCCAAACCTCCAACCTATCCAGATCCATTTGTAACAGTGCACTGTCTTCTATTGTGTTTACCGCTTTACAGAGTTTAGTATCATCTGCAAAGATTGCTACTTTACTATTCAACCCCTCTACAATGTCATTTATTAATATATTAAATAGAAGAGGGACCCAAGACAGAACCCTGTGGTACCCCACTAGTAACAGTCACCCAATCAGAATAAGTACCATTAATAACCACCCTCTGTTTCCTATCACTGAGCCAGTTACTTACCCACCTGCACACATTCTCCCCCAGCCTAATCCTTCTCATTTTATGCACCAATCTTTTATGTGTCACTGTATCAAATGCTTTGGACAAATCCAGATATATGACATCCAGCGATTCCCCTGGTCCAGTCTGGAGCTCATCCCCTCCTCAAAAAAGCTGATCAGGTTAGTTTGACAAGACCGATACCTCATAAATCCATGCTGATATGGGGTCATACATTTATTTTTATCAAGATACTCCAAAATAGCATCTCTTAGAAAACCCTCAAACAATTTACATACAACAAAGGGTAAACTAACAGGCCTATAATTTCCGGGGTCACCTTTGCCATGCACCAGTCCTGGGGAACAGTCCCTGTCACTACAGAGTCCCTGAATATTAAAAATAGGGGTCTGTCTATTACATTACTTAATTCCTTTAGAACAAGGGAGTGAATGCCATCTGTACCTGGTGATTTGTCTGTTTAGATTTTTTTTCCGTAGGCGGCACTGTGCTTCTTCCTGGGTTAGACAGGTGACCTGTACTGGGGAGTTTACCTTATCTCGCTGTATTTCACCTGGCATTTCATTTTCCGTGGTGAATACATTGGAGAAGAATTTGTTTCATATATTTGCTTTTTCCTGATCCCCCTTTATCATTTCTTCTTTATCGTTTTTTAACCCCTTAAGAACTGACAATTTGATTTTTACGTTTTTTCCTCCTCACCTTCAAAACAATCATAACTCTTTTATATTTTCATCCACAGACTAGTATGAGGACTTGTTTTTTGCGCAACCAGTTGTCCGTTGTAATGCCATCACTCACTTTACCATAAAATATATGGCGCAACCAACAAAATACTATTTGTGTGGGGAAATTAAAAAGAAAAATTTAGCAAATTTTGGAAGGTTTCGTTTTCACGACGTACAATTTACGGTAAAAATGACATGAGTTCTTTATTCTTTGGGTCAATACAATTAAAATGATACCCATGATAATATACTTTTCTATTACTGTTGCGCTTAAAAAAAATCGCAAACTGTTTAACCAAATTAGTACGTCTAAAATCCCCCTATTGTACTTTTTATTGATACCATATTTGCTTATATAAAACTTTTAATAGTTTTTTTATAAATTTCTTTTTGGAATAAAGTGTTATAAAAAGCAGCTATTTTGGACTTTTTCTTTTACGTTCACGCTCTTCACCGTACGGTATCATTAACATTTTATTTTAATAGTTGGGATTTACGCACGCAGCAATATCAAATATGTAGATAAAAAATTTTTTTTACACTTTTTGGGGGTGAAATAGGGAAAATGGGACAATTTACATTTTTATTGGGGGGAGGGGGTTTTTCCAATTTTTTTTACTTTTTATTTTTACTTTTATTTTAACACTTTAATAGTCCCCATAGGGGACTATTTATCGCAATCGATTGCTAATACTGTTCAGTGCTATGTATAGGACATAGCACTGATCAGTATTATTGGTCATCTTCTGCTCTGGTCTGCTCGATCGCAGACCAGGGCAGAAGACCCGTGGAAGGCAGCTGAGGCAGGTGAGGGGACCTCCGGCTGCCATGCTGGATGATCGGATTGCCGCGGCAGCGCTGCGGGCGATCTGATCATCCATTTTAGTGTTCGCAATGCTGCAGATGCCGTGATCTGTGTTGATCACGGCATCTGGAGGGGTTAATGGCCGAAATCTGAACAATTTTGCGGATGTCCGCCATTACGGGTGGGTCCCTGGCTGCTATCAGCAGCCGGGACCTGCCGCGCATGACGCGAGCATCGCTCCGATGCTTGGGGTTATGCATAGGACGTAAATGTATGTGCTGGTGTATTGAGTACCAGCTCACCAGGACGTACATTTACATCCTGCGTCGTTAAAGGGCCTACACTTTAATTTTTAACATTTTAGCTATTTGTATAGTTAAAGAACATTTTGGGGTTAGTTTTACTCAATTTAGCAATGAGTCTTTCTGTCTCTATTTTTGTATTTTTTTAATCTTTTTTTTCTTTAACATATTTTACATTTTTCTCTATAGCTTTTTATGCATCTTCCCTGCCATCCTGTTTTAGTAGTTTAAATGCTTTATTTTTGTCATTTATTGTTCCCTTCACATTTTTATTCATCCATATTGGTTTTCTTTTATTTCTGACCCTTTTATTTCCATAAGGAATATACATCTTACAGTGAGAATTTAAGATTAAAAGTCCATTTTATATTGTTAAGGGCTTCTCTGAGTTGATCAAACTTTGCCTTCCTAAAGTTCATTGTTTTTGTTGCCCCTCGAGAGATTCCCTTATTGAAGAACAAGTTATAATGTATTATATTATGATCATTATTTCCTAGGTGTCCTTTTACCTGTACATTAGTTACTCTGTCAGGTCTGCTGGTTAATATTAAGTCCAGTTTATATCAGGATATTTAAAGTCCCCATTATTATCACATCATTCTGATTTGCTGCCTTGTTTATTTGCCTCAGTAATTGATCTTCTGCCTCTTCCATTATGTTTGGTGGCTTATAACAAACCCCTATCAGAATTCTTTTTAATTTTTATCTCCATATATTTCTACCCATAATGACTCCACATTATCGTTTCCCTCCCATATACCCTACTGCAGTGCGGCCTTCAGACTGGACTTTACATAAAGACAAACTCCTCCCCTTTCTGTTTTGTCCGATCCTTCATGAATAGACTATAACCCTGTATGTTGACCGCCCAATCATAGCTATCATCCAACCAAGTCTCTGTTATACCCACTATGTCATAATCCTCCTCAGACATTATCAACTCCAGTTCCTCTGTTTTATTGGTCAGACTTCTGGCATTAGTCAACATGCAATTCAATGGTGTATGTTATTTATGTTATTTTTTCCCATCCCCATTAACTATTCTAACCCCGCCCTCCGCTCCTCCCCCAAGTACATTGATATGTCCCACCTCTCTCTCTACACTATCTTACCCCTCTTTGTTGTAGGTTCCCTCCCCCAGTCCCTAGTTTAAAGGGGCACTCCCATGGAAAACTTTTATTTTTTATTTTTTTTATAAATCAACTGGTGCCAGAAAGTTAAACAGATTAGTAAATTACTTCTATTAAAAAATCTTAATCCTTCCAGTACTTTTTAGGGTCTGTATACTACTGAGGAAACGCTTTTTTTTACATTTTTATTTCTCTTCTGTCACGAGCACAGTGCTCTCTGCTGACCTCTGCTGTCCATTTTAGGAACTTTCCAGAGCAGGAGAAAATCCCCATAGCAAACATATGCTGCTCTGGACAGGTCCTAAAATGGTCAGCAGAGAGCACTGTGGTCGTGACAGAAGAGAAATCCAAAAAGAAAAGCATTTCCTCTGTAGTATACAGCCCCTAAAAAGTACTGTAAGGATTAAGATTTTTTTTTTATAGAAGTTATATACAAATCTGTTTAACTTTCTGGCACCAGTATATTTAAAAAAAAAAAAAAAAAAAAAACTATTTCCACAGGAGTACCCCTTTAACCTCTTAAGGACGGTGGGCACTATAACTATGTACAGGTAGGCTGTTTATTCTCGTCAACAATAACTTACCAATGTCTGGATTTACGTAACTCCTTTGTATTGTTTCAGTCAACTGTGCATGTATAGAAATGCTTTCAATTTACACTTTTTGTTAATAATTTTACATATAACATACTTATTACATACAATAGTTTATGGATCGCGGCTAGACATATGATTAACTTCAATGGGAGCTGCACTGCTGAACTCAAGTCCTTGTCAGACTTTACACTGGTTTAGGCCATGTTCACACATCCGAAATTGTGCGGAATGTCCTCCCTGAAAGCAAGTGTGGATATTCCGCACATTCGAATAATCTGGTGGGCTCTAGGACCTCTCAGAAATCAATGGGGCTGCAGCGGAATTTCCGAGCTGAATTTTCCTGCATAATTCCGCTTAGAATTTCTGCCACTTGAACATAGCCTAAGGCTAGGTTGATACTGTGGAATTTCTGGGCAGAATTTCTGCCGGAGACCAAGCCGGCGGCACTAGGACAGCACGGACTGCATTGCCGTCCCCATAGATGTCAATGCAATTCTGAGCAGATCTCCCAAAAGATCTACCCAGAAGTGCATTGCCGTCTATGGGGACGGCAATGCAGTCCATGCGGTCATGTCCCGCCGTCTAAATCTCCGGCAGAAATTCTGCCTAGAGATTCTGTAGTGTGAACCTAGCCTAGGGGTCTATTCACACAGGTGGAATTTCTGCACCAATTCCGCTTCCTCTTCCTTGGTTGGTTTCTGGCTTGTGCGGATTTTGTGTAGAATTCTTGCGTAAATTCTGCATGTGTAAATTCAGAAGTGTGGAATCCCATCGAAGTCTATTGGGCTTTCATTTGAGGCAGAATTCTGCAAGCGGAATTCCGCCCATGGGAATGGACTCTATTCACACGGCAGGGTCTATTCACATCCGCACCAATTCCGCATCCGCATTCATTTGGGTGGTTTTTGGCTTGTGCTGAATCTGCATGTGGAAATTCAGAAGTGTGAATGGGAGTGCGGAATCCCATAGAAGTCTATTAGGCGGAATCCGCATGCGGAAATTCTGCCGTGTGACTAGACCCTTACGAGTTGCTTTGTTGAAATCCATGCAAACTAAATCCTCGACTCTGATTAAAGAATATTTTATTATTTAAATTTTCAGTGTGAGTTGGAATTTTTGATGATTTTAGTTTGGTTGATTATTTTGATATCAACATACTAAATGACTTAAGCTAGGTCAGTGTTTCCCAACCATGGGGCCTTCATGCTGCCGGTATTTTTATATTAAAAATACCTGCAAAGCAATGGCCGGTATTTATCCAACCAATCCTCCAACTCCCGGAATGTTGCACCATAACCTATTCCAGTGTTTCCCAACCAGAGCATCTCCAGCTGTTGCAAAACTACAACTCCCAGCATGCCCGGACAGCCAACGGCTGTCCGGACATGCTGGGAGGTGTAGTTTTGCAACAGCTGGAGGCACCCTGGTTGAGAAAACACTAAGCTAGGTTAACACTGGGTTTGTGGTTATGTTTAATGTATACTGTTAAATGGATACTAAAAAAGGATATAACCGTATGACCTACAGCGGAATGTTTCTCATTGACTTTAATTTCTTTTATACTTTGCTGTAAAATATAGTGCAGACTACTATGCGTTTGTCTACCGCAAAATTAAGCGTAATGACACAGTGAAACTAAAAACAAAAGGCAGTGTGTACCTAGCCTAAAAATTTCAACTTGAGTGAAATGTTTGAGATCCGATATGTTATGTAAGGGTTCCCTTAATTTTTTTTTTTTTTTTGAGAAGTATTCAACCATCATGTTATATACCTACAGTATTAACCTATAATCAGACTTTTTTTCTTCATCTAATCCACATAAAAATATTTGTGGTGTGCTTTTCTAAAGGATGTGTTATGTAAACATTTCAGACAGGCAGCTCCAAGATGTTCATGTTGCTGCCTATCAGGTGAAGAAATGACTGAGTTGGGGTACATCAGAATGTACTGCTGGTGATGCTAGACGTGTTTCGGGGAACCAGCTTTTTCAATAGCTAGAAAAAAGTCAACATGCAGCTATTGAAAAAGGGGACCTGGTTCCCCGAAACACGTCTAGCATCACCAGCAGTACATTCTGATGTACCCCAACTCAGTCATTTCTTCACCTGATAGGCAGCAACATGAACGAGTTGCGGTACATCAGAATGTACTGCTGGTGATGCTAGACGTGTTTCGGGGAACCAGGTCCCCTTTTTCAATAGCTAGAAAAAAGTCAACATGCAGCTTTTAGCATCACCAGCAGTACCCCAACTCGAGCCAAACTAAATAACTACACACATTTGGAAATATTGACTTATTATATCAAGATCAGAGCGCGCGCTCCGCGCATGCTGAGAAAAGGCTTGAGCCAGCAGAACAAGTTTATATCACAGACCATCCACTAACCAGGAGTGGGTAAGAGGTACATAGTACCAGCCCCACATAGTATCCCACTTGTGACTTGTTTATAACATCGGCCCTGTGCCCTCAGGGCCAATCAAGTAAAGTGGGACAGGATAAAGGGACAGCACTGCTGAGCGCATTGTCTATATACTGTACCTGTAATAAAGGGATCTACAGCACTGCTGAGCACTTGTTCTATATACTGTACCTGTAATAAAGGGATCTACAGCACTGCTGAGCGCATTGTCTATATACTGCACCTGTAATAAAGGGATCTACAGCACTGCTGAGCACTTTGTCTATATACTGTACCTGTGATTTTTATATATTATATCATGCCATCTGGACCATATAAGTGAAATAGAATAAAACATTGGTATCTACAGTGCTGTTGAGCGCTTTCACTATTCACCGCTATCCCTCTCTGTGTAACAGAAAGTGCGATCTTTGTGACACATAGTGGCCCGGCGCTGCCCGAGCCAGAAAAAGAACTTGCAGTGGTACAAATTATCTGCAGCGTTATCCTTCTTACAAGTTACAGCCAAACAAATATACAAATTGTTGGTTCTAGACAGGAGTACAAGTTTCCCCCGTTCTTCCCACAGAAGCATAAGTCCTCACCTGTGTTCTTATTGTGCAAAACATTGTACTTATATCCACCTTGCTCGTTGGGGATCATCTCATATGTTTTATATGTTTTAAATTATACATTTTATAACCTTGAATTCAACCATCCATTCTCTCTTTTATTTTCCTTGTATTTTATGTGTCACATCTGATACGAGGGCCCTGCAGAGGATGTTATTTATAATTAAGCAATAAATTGTTATGTAATATATTCGATTCTCACTCTAAATTTTCTACTATTAGTTCTGTGGTGTCCCGGTACCGTATTGCATACCGTACCTTAGTTGGGGGTCCCCAAAGTCAGAGTTCCTAGGAACTGTGGGGTCCGCTTCCCTAGTCATCCCCTAGTCACCTCTCAGATAGTTAATATTCTGTTAAATTACATGTAACTGCTGTATATAATATGCATGCTTACCTTCATAGCGTTGCAGGGCCTTAGGTCATGGGACTCTGGTTAGTACTCTATGGTAGATAAAAGGACCTTTGGAGGTTCATGGGTCATGTGATTACCCATAACACTTTGTAAAGCTGATTGACAGATGGTATGGACCAATCCTAAAACGGCCAGCCCCTACCCATATAAGGGAGCTGCAGCCAATAGTCTCTCTCTTGGGTTCCGGATCGTTGAAGAGGCAAGATCTGCGCAACTTACAACGACAACTACTGGGCCAAAGCCTGCCGGCCTCTGCCTGAAACTAAACAGTGAGTTCTTACAACTTCCCCGCTAATGCTAGCAGGATCACTGGACCTAAACAAAGCCCTAAATCCAGCGGATCTATGCTTATCAATCCTCCTAAGCTAAAAGAACTTAGAAAGTCCCAACCACATGTCAATCTTCGCTTGCTTAAGCTGTACATAGACACTGTTATATGGACTGTTCCTGTTATCCCTGTTGCAGAAAATACTCAGTAAAGTTTCCGACAGTTTTCAGCAAAGCTTCTGGTTGTGGACATTGCAATTATTCTTCAACTCCCTATCGCTCTTGGGAAGGGTGGCGATAGGCCAAGCATCACAGTATTAACCCTAACCCTGGCGTCACGACTGACGAGTCAATTACACCCTTGATATACCGCATAGCAACACCCCAACTGCCATAACCCCCCCCAAGGCACCACACTTCTATCTCTATTGCCCCCGTCACCTAGTAGGACTGTTTCCATATATTTTTTCCAATTAGTCCTTTGTCCAATTAGGTACATAGGGTAGTGTGTAACACAGTATCCTCGGTTTTGGGTCTTTTCAGTCCATGTAGAACTCTCAGATTTTTTGTTTTTTATCATTTCATAGTACCACCATAGGGATATGTTGCAGACTTCTTAAAAAGCCATAGACATCAGATTTTCAAGGAATCCTACTTGCAACTGTCTCAAAAACCAACATTTAAAGAGGAACTCTGGTACTATCCCCTATCCACAGGATCCCAGTTGTCGGACCCCCCCAAGATCTCCAGCCCGACACCCCGGCCTTCTGAACATTTAGACTTCGGATCGGCCTTGGTTGACACACCCCCTCCATTCATGTCTATGGAAGCGATGGAGATCCAGCGTTCAGGTATCTCCGGATCTTCCATAGTTATATATAAAGGAGTTGCGTTGACCCCATCTTAGGACCGTGGTCGTCAGTAATCCGGCACGGAGCAAAGATCGCTCCATGCATGCGAAATACCAGAACCCCCCCCTGTGATCACACAATTATTCCCTTTCCTGTGGATAGGGGATAGGTTGTCTTGTACCAGAGTTCCCTTTTAAGACCCTAGCCCCTACAAAAATTTTACTCACTAGTACATGCCATTAATTCACGATTGGGGCTATACCAACATCTGAGACCTATGTGGATTCAACGTTAACATACCAGAACACTGCACCAGTGGGGCCATGTTGTATTACCCTGCACACCGAGCAGACAAGAGCGGTGCTGCATATGGAAATAGGGTTAAGATGTTGACGATGGAGCCTGGGTCAGATATCTCATTTCTACCAGAAACTAGATAATCCTGGGAGGATGCATTGAATTTCTTTGATCAGTAAACCATGTAAACATTCTTAATCTTATCTCTTTTCCTTCACTAGGTTTAAAAAATGTACGAACACAGCATTTTCAAGATAGTCCTGATATTCCTCACTCTTGCTGTATACATTGTCATGGTGGCATTTAATGCTGGAGCTGGCTCTGGATTAATGACAGGTAAAGAAAAGTGCTAACAGTTCTATTGGAGCCATAATAAATAAGGAGATAGGGGGGGGGGGGTATTTATCAACAGATTTAAGTTTTTTTCTTCTTCGTAACTTTGGCGCAATTCTTTGGCGCAGTGTCTTTTTGCGCCAAAGTTTGGCGCATTCTCTCCACTGTAATTTTTTAAACTTGCTCAAAATGACACGGTCCTGTGTGTGATTTTTTTGCTTTGGTCAGTAATTCATAATTTGCGCCAATCGATCTTTGGCGCAATTTTGCGCCTTTAGTTTTTTTTTGTCGCAATTCACCGCCAATAATTTTTTTACATGGAAAACACACACACAGCTATGTCAGAAAATGTAAAGGTGTCAAAATACCTTTAAAACATTTTTTTGTGAAAGCAGCGACACCTCCGGGGCTTCGCACTACTATCCTGCGACATGGTTTTCTCTGAGGGACCTTCACCCTCTGTTGAGCCACCATCGGATATGGCCACACAGGTTCAGGAAAGGTAAGCACTAAAGGTAACCAAAAAAAAACTAACACTCAAGTTAAAAATAAAATCCATTTCACATGGTGGCTATAAACCTCACAAAAGAAAATAACTCTCGTTGCTTGCTGATATTCTGCAGGAGGGACTCCGAAATGGCTGCAGGGTAAAATACGCTGTCCTCTGTGGTGGTAAGTGCTGTGAACAGCTGATTTCAGCGTTTGCACCAAAATTACTAACAAAGTGCACCAAATGATAAATTTGGCGCACATCCGCAAAAACCAAAGTGAAAAAAAGGGGGAAAATAATCCTTGTCCATTATACTGCCTCTCACTTTTGTGCATGGATTAACAACCCTATATATTTAGCAAGAAGGATATGCAAAGCAGCTCTCTGATGCCACCTTTTCGAGGTAGACAGTTTTCCAGAAGAAGAGCATGCCCATCTGTAGACAGCTGTTTCGGGCTCTTGCCCCTCATCAGTACAGAGCAGAACCCTGAAACAGCTGTCTATAGATGAGTTCACTCTTCTCCTGGAGAGTTGTCTGGTTTGTCTAGCATTCCCAGTCATGTCTTTAGGCTTCTTATCAGAGTCAGATACTGACTTTAAAGCAAAACTACCTCCAATATCTAGCATTTTAGATTGTAAGCCCCAAAGGGACCGATGTGAGTGATGGCAAATTCTGTACAGCACTGCAGCATATGTTGGCCCTATGCAAACAAATCATTCTATTATTCACAATCAGAGAACTTGTTTTTTTGTTGGCTGGTCAAGAATGGGCTACTCCCTTGGAGGTCCATATGGACATGGGGATATTTGGCAGCAAGCAGTTGTGTAACCACACCCGTCACTGAGGTCGCAACTGCGACCAAGCCCCTAAACTAGGTAAAATATAATTTTGTTACGATTTATAGATTATAGATATATACTCGAGTATAAGCCGAGTTTTTCAGCATGATTTTTCGTGCTGAAAACGCCCCCCTCGGCTTATACTCGAGTGAACTCTCCTAGTGATGTTGCCTTGACGACGACGCACAGGGACGTCCGTGCGCAGCAGACGTCCCTGCGCATGAACGTCCCTGTGCGTCGTCATCAAGGCAAGGTCACTAGTCTGGGGCTGGGCCCGGAGCGGAGAAGAGGGCCTCCCGGTGAAGATGGACAGTCCGGAATGACTAACCCTCCCCACCGGACGGTCCCTGCAGCATAGATGGCCCGGACCAGCTCACCCTTCCTTCCCACCGAGGGGAGGTGAGTAGAAAACTAAAGGGAGGTCTGGATGATGACGAAGGCCCGGGCAGTGGTCTTCAACCTGCGGACCTCCAGATGTTTCAAAACTACAACTCCCAGCATGCCCGGACAGCCAATGGCTGTCCGGGCATGCTGGGAGTTGTAGTTTTGCAACATCTGGAGGTCTGCAGGTTGAAGACCACTGACTGTCATTGAAGGGATTGACAGGCGGTGATGATGACGGGGGGATGATGACGAGTGGGAAATGTGACAGGGTGATGATGACGGGGATGAAAATGACAGGGTGATGATGACAGGGTGATGATGATGGGGGTGTTAATGACGGGGTTCTGGATGATGGCAGGGGGGGATGATGACATGGGGGGGGATGATGTATTTCCCACCTTAGGCTTAGTCGAGTCAATAACTTTTCCTGGGTTTTTTGGGTGAAATTAGGGGCCTCGGCTTATATTCGGGTCGGCTTATACTCGAGTATATACGGTAAGCTGAATGTATGTACCGGGGAGCTTTTTACTACACTCCTGACTGCAGGGGAGATTTCAGCCAAAGAGAATTGGGACAATATATGGGAATTACATTGACTTGACTATGATTTGTACCTGCAGGTATATTCTTACAGAGAGTGGGAAATATCTCCGATAAATTCAGAACTGAATTCACACCATCTGGATGGACATTCATGATCTGGAATGTGATCTTTGCTTGGCAGTTTTTGTGGCTTGGTTATGTCCTTTCTGGGATTTGCAGAAGGTAAGAATAAATAAGCATTTCTAAAAAGGAGCGCACTATGGGAAAAGATAATAAAAGTATGTGTGCAAGAATTTAGTGGCATTTGTGCAAAAACAAACGTACACGTTACTAGACAAAAATAGAAAAGTGGGCAAAAAAGATGGTGATGTTTGCCACAGTCGATAAGGGGGCCAAGCTATATTGAAAATGGACATGGCTTAAGGGGGTATCTTAAATGTGACGCCATACGCCAAAATTGTACAACATTTTGGCTCACATGTCTTAAGAAAAAAAGTAAAAAATGGTCTAAATGTACTCTAGACAGTTTAAATGGGTACTCCAATAGAAAACATGTTATTTTAAATCAACTGGTACCAGAAAATACAGATTTGTAAATTTCTTCTATTTAAAAATCTTAATCCTTCCAGTACTTATCAGCTGCTGTATACTACAGAGGAAGTTCTTTTCTTTTTGAATTTCCTTTGTCTGGCCACAGTGTTCTCTGTTGACACCTCTGCCCATGTCAGGAACTGTCCAAAGCAATGGACAGAGGTGTCAGCAGAGAGCACCGTGGTCAGACAGAAAGGAAATTCAAAAAGAAAAGACCTTCCTATGGAACATACAGCAGCTAAGTACTGGAAGGGTTAAGATTTTTAAATAGAAGTAATTTATAAATCCGTTTAACTTTCTGGCACCAGTTGATGTTTTCCAGTGGAGTAACCCTTTTAAAGTGTCCCTGTCACTTGCAAAAAAACTTTTGTCAAAAGTTTTGATTGGTCGGGGTCTGGGAGTTGAGACCTCACAGATCGCTAGAATGAGCCAAGAGACGCGGACAATAGAGCCTAAGATTGAAACAAGCCGAAGAGTGAAGCGCACAGCCCCATGCTTTTCCTGTTCTTATTTATTCTGGCGATCAGTGGGGGCCTGAACATCCATACCTAGACCAAAAAAAAACATTTTGACTGTAAAAAGTTTTGCAAATGGCAGAAAATCTGGCTTATCTTTAAAGTGTCCTAACCGCCTGAACCACTTATAAATCTGGTAAGTTTCCACAGTTTGGATTTATCTGCGCCAATGTTCTTGTCATGTGAAGCTCTTGATAGCTCTGGCCTAATAGCCCATTTTATAATAACATGGTGTTGAAAAATCCTTCATAATACCAGACACATCCCACAGACAAGGGTGGTGGCGCGGTTTCTGGAAGAAAGCCACAATCTTTTTTGAATATCATACAACCGGGTCACAACTCCAAAATGACTAGAAGCCTTTAAAGGGGTACTCCGCTGCCCTAGCGTCAGTAACATTTTGTTCCGAATGCTTGGAGCTGGAGTCGGGAGGGGGTCGTGATGTCACTGCCACGCCCCCTCGTGACATCACACCCCACCCCCTCCCACAGACTTGCATTGAGTGGGAGTGGCGTGATGTCACCAGGGGCATGGCATGACGTGACGTTATGACCCCCGGCACCCAGCGTTCTAAGCGAATGTCGGGTGCTGCACAGAGATCGCGGGGTCCCAGCTGTGGGACCCCTGAGATTAGACATCTTATCCCCTATCCTTTGGATAGGGGATAAGATGTCTAGGTGTCGGAGAACCCCTTTAAAGGCCTTAGTGAATGAATGGTTATAAACCCCCTTTTCCCTTCTAACAAGGTTAAAGGGGTTATCCAGAAAAAAACTTTTTTTATATAGATCAACTGGCTCCAGAAAGTTAAACAGATTTGTAAATTACTTCTATTAAAAAAATCTTAATCCTTTCAGTACTTATGAGCTGCTGAAGTTGAGTTGTTGTTTTTCTGTCTAAGTGCTCTCTGATGACACCTGTCTCGGAAACTGTCCAGAGTAGAAGCAAATCCCTATAGCAAACCTCTTCTACTCTGTGCAGTTCCCGAGACAAGCAGAGATGTCAGCAGAGAGCGCTGTTGCCAGACAGAAAACAACAACTCAACTTCAGCAGCTGATAATTATTGGCAACATTAAGATTTTTTAATAGAAGTAATTTACAAATCTGTTTAACTTTCTGGAGCCAGTTGATAATAAAAAAAAAAAAAAGTTTTTTTCCTGAAATACCCCTTTTTAACCAAGGTCAATTTAAAATAGTTGCCCTGACCCTTCAAATCTGGGCTTCTTACATTTTGTCATCCTCCTGTTCCTGATAGTCCAGGGTTATATCCTGCAGACGGAAATAAAATAACTTTTAGGTGAGCTTGGTGGGAGCTGTAATGACCGCTATAACGTTGCTTTCGAAATAATAGTCTAATCTGTGTGCACTATATAATTATTAATAATAATAATAACACCTATAATCCGAAGAAAATGGCCATATGCATCTGAAATGGGAATACTTCAAATAAAGACAATTCTATCTGTCCTCAGCTACCTGTAAGGGGGAGTTTACTGTATATTGTGCGTGTATGGAACTGGATAATAAAACAGTATGCAGTCAGCTCCTCCTAGTGGCGGCTCTTGGCAACCACACACAAACATACACATACATTCTCTTACTTATTAGCTGAACAGAGTGATAATCTCCCTATAAGGCCCAGGAATCACCCAAATAATGAGCAAACGCTTGTCAGATGGTTGCGTGGTTTTAACCTGTTCAAAAATCCTTATTCGTCAGCCCCCCCCCCCCCCCCCACTATATATCACCAGCGATGTGTGGCATGCGTTGCCACCTTTCTTGCAAAAAAAATACCGACCCCCTATAACTTTATTATTTCTCCGTATACGGGCCTGTATGTGGGCTCATTTTTGCGCCCGGTCTGTACTTTTTAACAGTACCATATTGTTTTGATGTGACTTTTTGATTTTATTATTTATTTTTTTTATTAAATTCAGGAGTTACAGTAAGTTAATAACTACAACTCCCAGCATGCCCTGATACAGCCTGTGGCTCAGCAGCTGCCCCAAACAAAATCTACAAGTCCAGGAATGTTGGACTATATAGTAGTATATAGTATAGGTCAGTGTTAACCAACCAGGGGTGCCTCCAGCTGTTGCAAAACTACAACTCCCAGCATGCCCGGACAGCCGTTGGCTGTCCGGGCATGCTGGGAGTTTTAGTTTTGTAACAGCTGGAGGTGTTCTGCTTGGAAAACACTGGAATAGGTTATGGTGCAACATTTCAGGAGCTGGAGGATTGGTTTGATAAATACCGGCCATTGCATTGCAGGTATTTTTCATATAAAAATACCGTCAGGGTGGCCAAAATACCAGACAGGTGGCAACCCTATGTGTGCCTGGTGATGTATAGAAGTAAATGGCTACACAATGACCCAGCGTTTTGTTTTTGAGCCTCACATGCCCTATAGCCGAGCTGTGTAATAGGCTTTTAAGCTAGTACTGGGCAGGGGTCCGGGTGTGTAATGTAGCCCATACTATGGCATATATTTTTATTTTTTATTTAATTTTTTTATTTATTGACTACTTTTGCTTTTATAAATTTCTTACTTTGGGTCTATTTTAATTTTTCCTCAGGAGTGAACTTGGTTGGATGTATTTGAAACCAGATGTGTTTCCAGTCTCCTTCTACATTGTGTGGATTCTGAATAATATTCTGAATATAGGATGGCTCTTCCTGTGGGACCGGGAGTAAGTTAAAGTTGCATTAAGTAATAAACCTGCATGAAAATTTGGATTACTCAAGGATATACAGTGCATAACCCAACAAGTTATATGGCAAGTCACCTGAAACAACAAATAACCTACAAAGTCTTGCCAATAAATATATTAAAGGAGTACTATGGTGGAAAACATATATATTATATATATATTTTTTTATCAACTGATGCCAGAAAGTTAAACAGATTTGTAAATTACTTCTATGAAAAAGTCTTAATCCTTCCAGTACTTATTAGCTGCTGAATACTACAGAGGAAATTCTTTTCTTTTTGGAACACAGAGCTCTCTGCTGACATCATGACCACAGTGCTCTCTTCTGACACCTCTGTCCATTTTAAGAACTGTCCAGAGTAGGAGAAAATCCCCATAGAAAACATATGCTGCTCTGAACAGTTCCTAAAATGGACAGAGATGTCAGCAGAGAGCACTGTGGTCATGATGTCACCAGAGAGCACTGTGATCCAAAAAGAAAAAAATATTTCCTCTGTAGTATTCAGCAGCTAATAAGTACTGGAAGGATTAAGATTTTTGAATAGAAGCAATTCACAAATCTGTTTAACTTTCTGGCACCAGTTGATTTAAAAAAAAAAAAAAGTTTTCCACCGGAGTACCCCTTTAAATAATCACAAATATAGTAATGAAAAATGATTAGACTTTATTGAAAAGATACCCAATGGAATACAACACGATTGGACCCCCCCCCAAAAAAATGTATGTATAAAAATATATATACATACAAGACAAATTAAAACAATGTGAATTGGTGGGGGAACATTATATATATATATATATATATATATATATATATATATATATATATATATATATATATACACGCACACACAAAGTGTAGGACAGCAGCACACTAATAGAATAAATAGTGATAATCTATAGATTTGCTGGTAACAATATTTCAGTTGAATACAATAAAGTGCCCTGTGCAGCGTTGGCAGTGATAAAGAGCAGTGCCCAAACTGTGGGATAAGGTCCAACCCACTTGTGGTGTCCCAGCGCCAATGGCTGTCCTGTGGCTTTGGACTGCTTCAGGCAGCTTGGCAGCACAAGGTGTTGGGCCCCCCAGAGACTTACCGTTCCACTAATTAAGTTGGCACTTTATTGAAGAATAAAATATTTTCTGGTTGTATGTTATCTGTATATATGTTATTCTTGTGTTACTGTACCCTTAAGAGAGAACAGTGAACCCCATGTGACCCGGCCTGCCAATGGGAACCCCTGAAGTCTCCCCGATGTAGTGTAGTGGGGGAAGGAGTTGCCTCAGTAATGTGTACGCTGATCCATCGTGAGGATCAGGTGTGTTGTGCTGTGTGCTCTGAGGGAAGGCCCAGCTCAAATCTACTTCTTCTGGTCATTCTGCAATAATCTTCTGTACGGTGGAAGTTCATGCCTCAGCGGAGAAGGCTTCAATACCTTGACAGGACCCTACCTACCAGGATTCATCTACCCGTCTTACAAGTCAGTATAAATCCGTTTGGTGAAAGCACCACAAGTCATAGCAAAGCAACAGGGCTCCCAAAGGTTATGCTGCACTTCCTCACCCAAAACCAACTGTTCGTGTAATACCATCTGTACCAGCTTAGTAAAGACAGCTATCCGTAACCTGACATCGGTGTGTTCATTTACTCCCCATGTCCGGCACAGGAGAACGGTGCCCTGGCGTCACGAAGTGATAAGGTATTACTACTAACACCCGTGGCTACCATGCACTTATAAAGATGAGTACAATGATATATGCCAACAAGTACTCTATAACTCAGTGCAATAGTGCTAATAACCACCATATAGTGACAATATAGTAATGATATCAGAACAACACGAGACACAGGTGTAACCAGTATCAGTACAGACTAGCGATATGGATTGATATCATTACTATATTGTCACTATATGGTGGTTATTCGCACAATTGCACTCAGTTATAGAGTACTTGTTGGCATATATCATTGTACTTATCTTTAATAGTGGATTTGACCTCATCCCCACAGTTTGGGCACTGCTCATTATCACTGCCAACATTGTACAGGGCGCTTTATTGTATACAACTGATATACTGTTACCAGATAATATATAGATTAATACTGTTTATTCTATTTATGTGCTGCTGTCCTACACTGTGTGTGTATATGTGTATACATATATATATATATATATATATATATATATATATATATATATATATATATATATATGTGTATATACTTTAGGGGGGTTTCCAATGTTGTATTCTATTGGGTATCTTTTCAATAAAGCATAATTATTTTTCATTACTATATTTGTGATTAATTAATATTTATTGGCAAGTTAGTAATTTATTTTTTATTTTTAAATAGTTGCAATAAGTAGGTGGAGAAGAGCACTGGACCCATCATATGCCCGTGGTCACCTGGACTGCCAATCCACCAAACAACCATAGAAAGTGCAAAGGCCACAGCACCAATCTGGAGGCTCCGGTTAGTGCAAATAGAGCTGAAGTTTATTTGTTACAAGAAACGACGTTTCGGCTCCATGTGAGCCCTTGTCAAACATACCTTGCATTTTCTTGATAAAGGCGATAAAGGCTCCGATGGTGCCGAAACGTCGCTTCTTGTCAGCTCTATTTGCACTAACCGGATCCTCCAGACTGGTACTGTGGCCTTTGCACTTTCTATTATTTATAGATGCATTAAGACCTGGTGATAATTTCAGTAAATTGATATTATCTTCAATGATGTATAGATGCCTTTCTGTAATATGTTCATGTCCATACATTGTGCAGGAATATTTCAGGTGCTTTTTGGACTTTTCAGCCACACATTTCAGTGAATACAATGCCTCCAGAAAGTCTTCAGACCCTTTAACTTTATTTCACATTTTATGTTGCACCCTTCTGGTTCCGGTTTCTTCAAGAATATCTCTGTATTTAATTCAGCTTTCCCCTCAACCCCGACCAGTCTCCTTGTCCCAGCCCCTGAAAAAACGCCCTCTCAGCATTATGCTGCCCTCTCCATGCTTCACTGTAGGGACTGTATTGGGCAGGTGATGAGCAGTACCTCGTTTCCTCCACATATGAGAATTGAGACTAGAAAGTTTTATCTTGGTTAATCAGAAAAGAGAATGAATCTTGTTTCTCACAGTCTGAGAGTCCTTTAGGTGATTTTTTGGCTTTCATGTGTCTTTTATTGGGGAGAGGCTTCTTTCTGGCCATAAAGCCCATATTGGTGGAGTGCTGAAGTGATGGTTGACCTTCTGGAGGTTTCTACCATCTGCACACAGGATTTTTGGAGCTCAGCAAGAATGATCATTGGGTCATTTTAATTTGGTGGGGCAACTAGTTTTAGGAAGAGTCCTGGGTGTTCCAAACTTCTTTCTTTAGGAATTATGGAGGCCACTGTGCTCTTGTAAGTGCAGCAGAAATGTTTTTTCTCCTTTTCTTGATCGGTGCATCCACACAATCCTGTCTCTGAGCTCTACTGGCAGGTCTTTTCCCCCTTTGGCTTCGTTTTTTATATATATATATATATATTGTCAGTTGTGAGACCTTATATAGACAGGAATGTGTCTTTCCAAATCCTGTCCAAATATCTAAATTTACCACAGGTGACTCCAATCATGGTGTAGAAACATCTCAGAGATGACGAAGAGCAATGGGAGGAGCCAGAGCTTAATTTCAAGTTTCATAGCAAAGTGTCTGAATACTGTTTTTTAGATTCTTATTATGGGGTATTTTAGCACAAGGCTGCAACATAATAATAATAGGTGAAAAAACTGAGAGGGTCTGAAGACTTTCAAAATGCACTGTGGGTTCTCAAAAGATTTTCCCCCCTGTATTGTACATATTTACATTGTAGCTATTATGTCCACAGTCATTATTAATGAAAATTACTTATTTTCTGTATAAATTAACTCTAGTGTTTATTTTTATTTTAATAGATTTTTTATTCCTGCCTTGGTATTTCTGGGTGTCATTGCTTTGACAAACCACATAGTACTCTTTATTTCCTACCGATCGCTTTACCTTTATGGAGAATGGTTTTCTAGACAAAGGCGAGTGGACTTGTGGCTTATTCGAATCTTTGTAAGTTGTACAAGAATTTTACTAAAGGGGCATCTCATGTCCATTTTACTGGGGACTTGGCACAAGTTGAGTGGTTAAAATATTTGCAAAATCCTCACAAAATGTAAGAGTTAAAGAGTACCTGGCACTTCTGACGGGATAGAGACATGTCAGAAGTTTTGATCGGTTGGGGTCTGAGTGTTCAGATCATGACCGATTGCTAAAATGAGTTGGGGGAGATGTATGAATCAACGCTTCTCTGCCCACTCTCCGTGCCCAGATGGTCCCATAGACTAACACTGGTAGACCTTCTCGGCCACATGGCATAGAGCTGGGAAAGAATGCGCTTAGCGTGCTCTTTTCCCTGCTCATTCTAATGATCAATCTTGAAAACACCCAGACCTTGCCTGATTTAAAACTCTCTAGTGACAGTCCCTTTTTAAGGGCAGACAAAGATCAGACTTAGGGTCTATTCACACGGCAGAATTTCAAACCCCATATACTGTACTTCTATGGGTTTCCGCACTCCTGTTGACACGCTAGCGGAATTCCATCAATGGGAGTGCGGAAACCCATAGAAGTGTATGGGTTTTTCATCACAGGCGGAATTCCACCGGCAGATTCTGCCAGCGGAAATTCTGCCGTGTGAATAGACCCTTAGACTAAGTTCACACTACGGAATTTCCTCCTGCAATTCCTCTTTGAAATTGCAGGCAGAAATTCTGCTTACTAAAATGTACTGTATAGTTTCCATTCACAAATTCACACTTCGGAATTTGTGAAGCGGAATTTGTGAATGTAAAATACACTTGAAAATTTCCGCCTGAAGAATGGTGTTGCTCTTTCTTCAGGCGGAAATACTCCAATGCAGTCTCCAATACAGTCTATTGGAGACTGCAGTGTCCGCACGGTCCTAGTGCCAACTGATTAAGTCGGCGCTGGCCACACTCGGAATCTCCGGTAGGATATTTTCTGCCCGGAGATTCCGCAGTGTGAACCTAGCCTTAGGCTAGGCTCACACTACGGAATTTCTGCCTGCAATTCCGATTTGAAATTGCAGATTTCTGCTTACTAAAATGTAGAAGCTAGTCAATGGGTTTTCCGTCCACCAATTCACACTTTGTAATTTTTGAAGCAGAATTTGTGAATAGAAAATTTGCTTTCAAATTTCCGCCTGAAGAATCGTGGTGCTAATTCTTCAGGCGGATCTACTCACGGAAGACATAGCCGTCTATTGGGGACGGCAATGTCCGCGCAGTCCTAGCACCGACTGATCCATACACACACTAAGCAAACTAAGGGTCCTATTTTTATATTTGCCGTGCAGCCTCTTTGCAGCAGCCTTACTAGGAAAAAGTATAACCTGTGCATAAAGGGATTTCAACCCCTCTCAAAGTCAAGGAGCACCCCCCCCCCAATATATATTAGATCAGTGGCCTCCAAACTGTGGACCTCCAGATATTGCAAAACTGCAACTCCAAGCATTCTGGGAGTTGTAATTTTGTAACAGCTGGAGGACCACACTGTAGTCATCTGATCCTGCTAAAATCAACAGGTTTGCCAAACATACCTTTATTGTGAATGGGGCACCATAAATTTTAGATAACTTGGCCAACAGCTGTCTTTCCCCATGCCCCCATACACGTGAATGCTCGGCCAAGCATACATGTGTTCGGAATGAAAATCGAAAAGGATGCTGCATGCCCTGACTTCTGGGGAGAGTTGGGAGACCCCCATACAAATTAGATGATCAGTCAATCCCGCCAAAATCAGTGGGTTCAGGCTGACTTTAATCTATCTGCCCAGTGTAAGGCTTGCTTCTCCAAGATCATAATCACTGCTGTGCTAATAGTATAGTCCATAACAAGACACTGACTTACTGCATTTCCTCCCCCAAAATTTTTTTTAAATCTAATATTCCTTTAGTAAGTCATATTTTTTTTGTTAAACGAAATCTTTGTATCTTACAGGCTCAGAATGGAATTGCTGTCTATGCAACTTGGACCACGATAGCATGTCTGCTAAACTTTGCAGTTGCTTTGACATACAATGATGACATTCCCAATAGCACCTCCTCTACTGTATGCCTGGCTATCCTGGCTTTTGAAGTGGTTTTATGGTATGTTATTACAGTAAATACACAATGGCAATTTAGAAACGTAACTTATTTTTTATGTATAATTCTGCAGGTAGTAAAAAGAAAAAAAAAACTATACTTACCTTCCTTGCTACCCTCAGCATTGCCACTCTCCTAGAGCTCGCTCCCACTGTGCAGTAAATCCAAGGTCAGCTCGAAGAACTGCCCACTGAGTTAATATGTGGCCATAGCAGTGTCCCACCTTGGCCAGTGATTGACTGAACTGGCAATTCCTTGTGTCAACCACCACTGTTCTCACAGAGTCTGTTCCCGCTGCGCATGCTGCGCAGCGGGAACAGACTCTGTGAGAACAGCGGTGGTAGGGGAGTAAGGAAAGTAAGTATAGTTTGCTGTGTTTTTTTAACCACCTGCCTGAGCTGAATTAAACAGAAAAGTTAATCCTTGGAATACTCTTTCAATTTAACTTTACTTTACTGGGTTTGCACAAAATATAAAAAAAAAAATGGCTGATTTCTTCTTGAAATAACCCCACATCTGACTCAATGCCCCCTGACTCAATGGATGTGAATGTAGCAGCAATGGCACATACAAAATGTGCATGGGTGTGGAGTTGTTGTTTTTTTTCATCCTATAAAGCACTTTTCATTTTTGCCTTATTCCCATAAAACAGTCATACTGTCTAATTCTTATACTGCGCAAAAGTGGACAGATTTCAAATGTATGAGATTTATCACAGGGGCTCACGTTATTTGGTAAATCTGGCACAACAGCCATAGTAAACCTGGGCTGTTATATGGAGAGATTTCAAATGTTCATTCCTATTTTTCCTTCCAGGTTCTTGTTGGAAAACTTTCTATTTGACAAGTATGTCCGCTATACACTGACTGTGTATCCTGTGGTCATTGTGGCCTTATCTGGAGCGCTGGACAAGAATTTCAATGAATCCTCCCCTGGTGGAAATGATATTTTCATAGGTAAATATTGCGTTCTACTTAAAAGTAGTTTCTAGAAGGTGTGCTAAAAAAAAAAAATACATTCTTTTTTATATTCTGTTGCAATGTGGATCCATGAAGTGAGATGTACAGATGTGTGCCATATAGAGATATACTTGTGCAAAGAAAAGAGGCTTATCGTTGCATTTAGAGCTCTTTTTTTATTTTATTGATTTATAAAAAATGTTTTGCTTTCTCTGGGACGCACAAAATGTTGCACGTGCGCCTAAGCACTAAGCATTTTAAAACTCACTTTCCAAAGCAACAATGATAAATCTCCCCCAAATATTTTCTTGCCGCTTTGTCCTGGCTAAGAGCAAAACTTCCACTCCCTGAGAATGCCTTTAACCACTTAAGGACTCAGGGCGTACCTGTACGCCCTGAGTCCGCTCCCGTTCTATAATGCGGGACCACAGTGTGTCGGGCCTGGCCTCTAACAACGGCCGGGACCCGTGGCTAATAGCGGGCAGCACTGATTGCGGTGCCGCGTGCTATTAACCCTTTAGATGCCGGGTTCAAAGTTGATTGCCGGGTCTAAAATAAAAGTAAAGTACTGCCAGTTAACTCAGTGGGGAAAAAAAAAGTGGGAAAAAAAAGTTAATAAAGATCATTTAACACCTTCCCTAACAAAAGTTTGAATCACCCCCCCCCCTCTTCCCATTTAAAAAAAAAAAGAAAAAAACTGTGTAAATAAAAAAAAGTGGTATCGCCGCATGCGGAAATGTCCGAATTATAAAAATATATTCTTAATTAAATCGCATGGTCAATGGCGTACGCGCAAAAAAATTCCAAAGTCCAAAATAGCGTATTTTTGGTCACTTTTTATTTAATGAAAAAATGAATAAAAAGAGATCAAAAAGTCCAATACCAAAATGGTACCTCCCCGTATGCGGAAAAATAAAAAAGTTATAGGGGTCAGAAGATGACAATTTTAAATGTATAAATTTTTGTGCATATAGTTATGATTTTTTCCAGAAGTATGAAAAAATCAAACCTACATAAGTTCGGTATCATTTTGTCGCACAATAATTTTTTTTTCCATTTCGCCGTAGATTTTTGGGTAAAATGACTGTCATTAAAAAGTAGAATTGGTGATGCAAAAAATAAGCCATCATATGGATTTTTGGTGCAAAATTTTAAAAATTATGATTTTCTAAAGGTAAGGAGGAAAAAACTAAAGTGCAAAAAACTGAAAAACCCTGAGTCCTTAAGGGGTTAAAGTTTTTTCTCCATTTAAAACTTCTAACAAGTTGGGCTGTGCCTTTTGGCTTCCAGTGCCTTCACTTGAGAGACACGAGAGATTTATCAATACCTGTGCAGAGGAAAAGTTGCCTAGTTGCCCATAGCAACAACCCATTGACTTAAATCGTTAGGAAGATATGCAGCAACACAATATGGCCCTACTCTAAAAGGGTTATCCAGAATAACATAAGAGTCTGCATTATTTCCAGAGACCGCACCTTATCTGTCCATGGCTTGTGCCTGATATTTCAGTTTAGCCTATGTGTTTAAAAAACAAACAAACAAAAAACCACAAAGATGGTTACCTTAGTTTTGGTAAGGTCCAGATGGTGTCACTCCAGGCATGGTAAAGATTCAGCAATAGAGTGATGTATCCAGTACCCAGGGCTTTAGGAAGAATGCACATAGGAAATAAGTTTAAGATCACAGGGGGTGTCCAACCTCTGGCGCACTGCACCATGGAAGTCCACAGGAAGCGGATGTGTCGACCCCCCTCCCGCATGAAGTGGTGGTCGACATGTCCCCTCCATGCGTCTCTGTTGGAGAGCCAGAGATACAGCATTCATGTATCTCTGGCTCTCCCATAGAGATGCATAGAGGAGGCATGCAACGGCTGGAGGCACCCTGGTTGGGAAACACTGCTCTAATAAGTGGCACAGCCATTTAATTTTTGCATTTATTGGGGGGTCACATTGCTATACCACCACCGATAAGAAGTAGTTCATGTACATGGAGTAAGCTAAAAAAAACTATGTTGGCTCCATCTAAATAAAAAAGTATTAATAAAATTGCTAAACAAAAAGGGTTGGTCCAGCTCTGTATGCAATATTTTCCAATACTGTTTTATTTTTATTTATTTTTTTATTCTGTATATATGTGCACATTCTTAACATCTTTTGCCAATGTAAACATGGGAATCCTTGTCAAGTTAAAGGGGTGCTCCGGGGAAGTTAAGGAAAATAAAAATGCCCCAAAGCCACCACAATACCTGTTCTGTGTCCCCTGTAGTTATCCATGTGATTTTTGCAAGCTCCTGTGGCCCCTGTTGTCTCCTTTTAAAATTCTTTTTTTGCAGCCCAGACTGCAACTTCCAGCAGTCAGTACTGCTCTGTGTAATGGCTGCCAGCCAATTGCTTTTACTATCTGTGTGTATGCTGTATTGTTGTAAACACACTGTACATGTCTTTTCTTTCAAACTATCCCCCCCCCCCCCCCCCAAGCAATAAATCATTCAATGCTCTGAATGGCAGCAGTCAGTGATAAGATCCACAGCCGGAAAAGAGCAGTGTTATGTGCTGAGGAGACTGGGCTTCTCTGCCTGCAAGATCCTTGCACAGGGAGAGAGGGAGGGGAGGTGTGCCTGTGAAGCCAGAAATTACGTGGTGTTTGTCTTGCAGGAGGGTGGGGGCTAGTCTCACTGAGGGGTTTGCACAAAGACAAGGAGGATCTGATAATGATGTCTTTCTCTCACTCCCTGCAATAAGTGACAGCTGAAGAGGGAAACTGCTCAATATATCTAATGAATGATATTTAGACAAATAAATAGGTTGGTGAGAGGGAAAGGATGGGCTATGGGTTTAGTTCTCTGGAGTACCCCTTTTAAGGCCTAAATCTCATTGGGGGGAGATTTATCAAAACCTGTGCAGAGGAAAACTTGCCCAGTTGCCCATAGCAACCAATCAGCTTGCTGCTTTCATTTTTATGAAGGCCTGTGAAAAATGAAAGAAGCAATCTGATTGGTTGCTATGGGCAACTGGGCAAGTTTTCCTCTGCACAGGTTTTGATAAATCTCCCCCATTGTCTATAAATGAGCCTTCTGACAGGTTGCTCCTCTTATACTCATCCTCAGCTTTTATTTTCACAGCGGTGTTGCTGGCATTGGCCTGTGCCATATTTGCTATACGTCTTGTGTTGGTCATATGGAGACACTTCAAGCAGCCATTTTATACAAGATCCACAAAATCATCATTTCCTTTGTCATAGGAAGAATGTAATGCCTGAGATTTGAACCATGGTGCCAAAATGATGTCTGTTTCAATATTTGTCAATGGTTCTCTTCCATCCTCTACTGCTATGATGTAATGAAAAGGGAATATAAATTGTGGGGAAAATAAATATATATATAGTAAAAGGGGTGTTTCTTTCTCAACTCACCTAGTTTAGGGCACATTAGGTAAAATATTTTTGCAAATACATTCATTTAGCAAATTTGCCTTCTACTAATCTTCCTGCTCCTTTGCAGCTCTAGTTAACAACTCTTTGCCTAGGTTGCAGACCACCACTCCACTCTAGACACGGAAGTCGGGCTGCTGCGTGTGTGTGTGTGTGTTATATATATATATATATATATATATATGTACAGTATATTACAAACACGAGCCCAACAACCTCATCTGGAGTAGAGCAGGGGTCAGTAACCTAGGCAAAGAGCTGTCAACTAGAGGAGGAAAGGAGCAGGAATATTAGGAGGTACATTTGCTAAATGAATATATTTGCAAAAATATTTGACTTGACATGCCCTTCAAGTATATTAGTTTCACTAGTTGAGATGGGAAAACCCCTTTTAAGGCTGACCTGTCAGCATCTAAACAGGGGTAAAATAGGTCTATGGCTATATAGGGCCTCTCATCAGGATTTTGGACATACCCATTTTATCCTCATATTCCTTGACAACACCGAGATATAAGCCTTTTTGTTCTTATGTAAATGAGGCTCAAGTACCCAGGGGGTGTTCCCAGCATGGCAAAGCCCAGGGTTAGCCAGCCCATGTACTATTATTCAACACCTCCATGTCTGCTTGCATATGTCTACCCCACTTTGGTTGACAGCTGGCTAGACAACCCTGGATCTGCAAGGTCATGATGATTAAATAGATGTTTTTCTGCACTTACTCTAACTAATCTATTAAATATTCAATGTGTACTACATTTTACTAAAGGGAATTTATAGTGAGTCGTAAGCCTTAGCCCTTAATGTTCTGTTAGAAAAAGATATGGCCCACGGCAGCTCGTCAATTCTTCAGATTTTGGAAATGGTTACTAGTGTTGCTCGCGAATATTCGCAATTCGAATATTATTCGCGAATATCGCATATTCGCGAATTCGCGAATATAGCGCTATATATTCGTAATTACGAATATTCGTTTTTTTTTTTTGTTTTTTTTTCTTCACAGTACACATCACAGTGATCACCCCTCTCTGCTTCCAGCTTGTGTGGTGTAAAGAAGGCTGTAATACTACTGTGTGAGACTGACGTGCGAAAATTCGCATATGCGAAAATTAGCATATGCTAATTTTCGCATATGCGAATTTCCACATATACTAATTTTCGTATGCGCGTATTTTCGCATACGCGAAAATAAAACGAGTATATAACGAATATGCGAATATTCGCGAATATATGACGAATATTCGTCCATATATTCGCGAATATTCGCGAATTCGAATATGGCCTATGCCGCTCAACACTAATGGTTACTACAGAATTCTATATCTCAGATTTTTCTTAAAGGGGTACTCCGGTGCTTACACATCTTATCCCCTATCCTTTGGATAGGGTATAAGATGCCTGACCGGGGGAGTCCCACAGCTGGGGACGCCTGTGATCATGCACCCCGTTTGTAATCAGTCCCCGGAGCGTGTTCGCTCCAGGTCTGATCACGGGCGACCGCAGGGCCGACGGCGTGTGACTTCACGCCTCCGCCCCCGTTTGACATCACGCTCCGCCCCTCAATGCAAGCCTACGGGAGGGGGCGTGATAGCCCCCTCCCGTAGGCTTGCATTGAGGGGCGGAGCGTGACAAACGAGGTGCCGCGTGCATGATCACGGGCGTCCCCAGCTGCGGGACTCCCGTGATCAGGCATCTTATCCCCTATCCTTTGGATAGGGGATAAGATGTGTAAGCACCGGAGTACCCCTTTAAAGAAAGAGGAAATACTAGAGGTATTGGGAAGGAGAATGAAGTTACGTGACATAAATTTACGGATTCATAGATACTGAGAGATGTCCTATTCACTTGAAGATGCAGCAGTGAAGAAGTATTTTCTGCCTTCTCTGATGTCATGGCCCCAATATAGAATATGTTTGCACTTATATTTGTTCAACACCAGTAGCCTATTGGTAAAAATCAAACTGAACCTCCATTTTGGTGCCTGGTGTCCTGCATAGTCTCTTTCCACCTATATGCAAAAGGGATAAGTTGAGCTGTTCTTTTCTGTCTGCTTGTCTCAGGAACTGTCCAGAGTAGGAGCAAGTCTCTAATGCTTTGGACAGTTCCTGAGACAAGCAGAGGTGTCAGCAGAGAGCACTGTTGTAAGACAGAAAATAACAACTCAACTTCAGCAGCTGATAACTACTGGAAGGATTAAGATTTTTTAATAGAAGTAATTTACAAATCTGTTTAAATTTCTGGAGCCAGTATATATATATATATATATATATATATAAGTTTTTCCTGGAATACCCCTTTAAGTGCGGACATTTTAGGTACTGTGGAAACACTCCTGATTTACTGCAGTGTTATCTTGCATCGAAAGGAGCTGTAAGTTCTGGTTATGTAATGTGGTCATCAGAGTGGGAGCAGCTGAAAGTGTACAACGCCGATAACTTTATAGTGACCCAACAAAATGATGAAGGAATAAAAAGTTACAAATAAAATGTTATTGGTTTTGTATAGTATTCATGCGCTGTGGATAGATTTTATGCATTCCATAGTATAGCCTGACATCTGTTCCTCCATTTTGTACTACTAAAGATTACATATTTATTGACTATTTTTCTATGTTTTTTTTATGCGTCTTTCAACAAATAAAATTGTGTAATTAAATTGTTAGTAAAATAATAAAATTTGTAAATAAATTATTTCTGTATTTCCTACTTGTGTTGTGCCATTTTAGCGAACTGTCTTAGGAAGTAGAAGGGAGAGAAACATCCTTAACAAACAACATGTATGTGAAGGTTTTATGTATGTGTAGGATACTAGTGACTTTGTTCAGTCCTTTTTCTAAACGTACACTTTTTTTTTTTTTTTTTTTTTTACAGCACTGAAAAGTCCAACCAAAAAAAAAAAGTTTGAGAAACTAACTAAATGTAATCACTAATAGACTACCTTTGTTAACCAATTATGAAAGGGGGTATGTTATATGAATGAGAGCACCCTTCAACCACAATATATGAACACAACAGGATGACAGAATCTTTATACACTGTCCCCTGCTGTGAATCAAATCCTGGGGTGAGGTCTGTTACTCCCTGTAGTCTCCTTTTGCTTCTGGTTCTCTTAATTTACTTCCTTCTGCATCTCCCTCTTTACCCCTTCCCTCTCCAAAGACTTCTAAGGGCAACAAGTAACCTGATCACGCAGTAACCTGATGTCATGTAATGAAAGATAAAATGCCTGTAGTGAAAGATCGACCCAACAGTCTTGAAAGTATAATTAAGTGCAGGATCATTATCGGAAGACAAAAAAAAAGATTGTACCAAAATTCCAAGAGAAACATGTAAAAAATTTGTCAGGCTTTGCATGAGGAGTAGTACTATTATAACTTGCCATTTTAAATTAGTTTTTCTTTTTTGTGGGCTCCATCTGTAATTGTCAGTTGTCCCTAAGCTATTGGGTGGAGGCTATCCTCTATGATGGCTCTGAACACTGCACACAGAGAGCAGGGAATCCTATTCTTCTATTTCTCTAAAAGGCATAAACAGCCTGAAGGACATTACAGAGCAGTACTGAGCAGACTTAGCTGTGAATCAAGCCATGGAATGAAATCTAATACTCTCAGTAAATGAGTGTGCTGTACTTTGTTTTGCAGTCTGTCTGCTTCTTATTCTCTTCTTTTCTCTTCCCCTTCCATCTCCTTCCTTACCCCTTCACCCTTCAAAGACTTCTATGGGTAGCATGTAAATTAATCCCTCAGTTAGCTGACAATCAGTCTTTAAAGAAAATATGGAATTGAGCAGTTTTTGTAAGAGTGAGTGAAAGCATAATGAGATATTTTCTCACATTTGTTTGCACTATTGGTTTCTGCAAAGTTTAAGATCAGTCATTAATAAATTCCCTTTATACTTGCAAAAGGTAGTAAAGTAGGGCTGCTTAATTTCTCTCATTGTAAAACCATCACATTTCCAGCTTTCTTAATGTCCCCGTCTATTGACAAAAAATTTACTTCAAGTCAAAATATTTATATTAATTTGTTCTAGTTTTGTTCTTGTCCACGCTGTTTTCATCTTTCTGTTCTCAGCACAAGATAATATTTGAAACGTTACATATGGCTGTTCCCAGACGTTCCATGTGTGGCAGTGACATATTGTGAGGCAGTGTGACATGTGCTAGATTAGAACAATATGAGGGTAATGTAGGATTCTTGGGGGCGAGGTAGTGGGATGACAGAAACATTTCACACGGCAGGTTGATTCATTCTCAAATGTGATGGATTAATCAGCACCAATGTCAATCCTCCTACTGGCCGGGGTTAATTTTGCTGCTTGTAGTTAAGTGAATATTCAGACACAAATTACTGTAATTAACAAATACCGTTCTTTTTCCCAAGTATTGATAAATACAGAGAATAATTGGTACAGGAGTGCTGGCGGTATTAGCCATAAGAGAATATGTGTGGTTAGGTAATCATCTCCATGTGAACTGCAAGGGGACAGAATCCTGAATCCTAAAGAGGTTGCACAGAGAAAGATAAAAATAAGGCATGCTGGGTTATAAAATACAAGTATTCACTTCCATGATCCCTCTCTGCTGCTGTTCCTACAATGCCTGCGTTCCCCACTGGGCGATCTCCACTTCCTGGTCCCCAACGCAACACAGGAAAATGACCAGTTAACCAATCCCTGGCCACAGTGGGGACCATGATGTTTCCTTGTGTTGAGGTAGAGACTAGTGTTGAGCGGCATAGGCCATATTCGAATTCGCGAATATTCGTCATATATTCGCGAATATTCGCATAATCGCAATATTCTCGTTTTATTTTCGTATATGCGAATATTCGCGTATGCGAAAATTAACATATACGAAAATTAACACACACAAAATTAACACACGCGACTTTCATATGCGAATTTCCGCATGCCAATCTCACACAGTAGTATTAGAGCCTTCTTTACACCACACAAGCTGGAAGCAGAGAGGGGTGATCACTGTGATGTGTACTGTGAAAAAAAAAAAAAAACGAATATTCGTAATTACGAATATATAGCGCTATATTCGCGAAATTCGCGAATTCGCGAATATGCGATATTCGCGAATAATATTCGAATTGCGAATATTCGCGAGCAACACTAGTAGAGACCAGGAAGTGGAGGTTAGCAGATACTGAGACACAGTCAACTTGGCAAAGGCGCTGGCATAGTGAGGTCAGTATAAAAAAAAATGTTTTAGTTTTTTTTTCTAACCAAGTCTGCCCCCTAGCTGCCCTCCTCCTCCTCCCCCCCCCCCACACACACACATTCTTGTTTCCTTTATTTCACTGTCCACCTTGAAAAATCAATTACAGGTATCCCCCTGAGAAAAAGCTGTCAACATGGTATTTCACTAATGCTCTAGAGCAGGCGTCCTCAAACTGCGGCCCGCCGAGGACATTTATCCAGCCCGTCGGGTGTTTTTGCCGCCGCTGCCTAAGGACATCCCTGTGTCCCGAAAGATGTTTTCGGGACACAGGGATGACCCTGTTAACTCTCGGCCCAGCGTTTACTTTAAAAAGCAGGGACGTCACTGATATCCCATGCGTGCGCCCATAGCAACGGAGCGAGAAGGACGTGCGCTGGTCAGCTTGGTAAGTGTTACCAGCAGCACGTTAGCTTCGGTACTCCGACCACCCCTCCTCCGGTCCCGGGACCTACTGCTATGGCCGGACCGGAGGAACGGTGGTCGGAGCACTGAAGTGGGGCAGTACACAGGCATACAGCCTCTAGCCATACACTGTATGGCTGGAGGCTGTATGTCTGTGGGGGAACACACTGCCAGCCTAATGTGGGGGGAACTATACTGCCAACAAAATGGGGGGGAACTATACTTACAGCCTAATGTGGGGGAACTATTACTGCCAACCTAATGTGGGGGAACTATACTGCCAACCTAATGTGGGGAAACTACAACCTTATATGGGGGGGAACTATACTGCCAGCCTAATGTGGGGAAACTACAACCTAATATGGGGGGGAACTATACTGCCAACCTAATGTGGGGCAACTAAGTATGCCAACTAAATGTGGGGGAACTATACTGCCAACCTAATGTGGGGGAACTATACTGCCAAACCTAATGTTGGGGAGCTACAACCTAATATGGGGGATCTAAATTGCCAACCTAATGTGGGGGGAACTGTGCTGCATACTTAAAGGGGTAGTCCACTAATAAGATATATATGAGTGCATAGGAACTTGTTCATATTTTTTTTTAACTATAGTCCGGCCCTTCAATGGTCCGAGGGACAGTGAACCGGCCCCCTGTTTAAAAAGTTTGAGGACCCCTGCTCTAGAGCCACCTCAGGACAAAAGAAGAATTACAGTGTGAAACGAATAGGCTGTCCATAATAATGCAATGATGTGGTTGTTCTTCAAGATTGAAATAGCCTGTTTTAACTCCTTCATGGTGCACTCACACAATGTGGCTGCCTTATGAAGGAGAAACAGCACCCACACGAGGTGGCCAATAGCTGGATGATTTCGGCAAAATTGTTCGGTCATTGGCCACCACATGTGGGCACAATTTCGTTCACCTGTGACAGCAAAAACGTGTGAGCACACCACAGGTGGTTCAGAAATGGATCTTGGAAATTATATTTTTGTGTTGCAGTTTCTAACGTTTCTACTTTTGTTGATGGTTTTAATTTCCTTTCCTTCCGTAGAAATGAAGGGTAAGAGGTATTGTAGCTTATGGGCAGCATCTGCTAAGGCAAGTCTAACACTATATACAGCTACGTTTTTTAGAATTGGAGTCTGATTTGAACTGTGGAAAAGAATTTTAATGGCCTCATATTTATGTATGAACACTTATCACATTTATATATGTTTGTTATTATATTCGGTTTTAAAGGGGTACTCCCCTGAGACATCTTATCCCCTATCCAAAGGATAGGGGATAAGATGTCTGATCGTGCCGGAGGCTTGTGACATTACGGCCACCCCCCGCTCGTGACGTCACGGCCACGTCCCCTCAATGCTAGTCTATGGGAGACTTGCATTGAGGGGGCGTGACTGACGTCACAAGCCTCAGACCCGCATCACCAGTCATGCGGCACGGAGCAAAGTTTGCTCCATGCACTTGTCTGCGGTGCCGCAGCCGACATTACGGGGGTCCCCAGTGGCGAGACCCCCGCGATCAGACATCTTATACCCTATCCTTTGCATAGGGGATAAGATGTCTAGGGGCGGAGTACCCCTTTAAGTCTTTTGGTAATGTACATATTGTCTATTGTTTTTAAATCTTAAATCCAGACCTGTCAGTCTATAAAAGCTTATTGTATATATCTAGATTTGTAGGAGTTTTACGTTAAAACTACTCACAGTCCACTTTACAGGAGGTCACTGGAAATCATCTAAAATGTATACCCACTGACTAACACCAGAGGTCCCTTTGCTAAGTTATTCTTCCCTGGCACTCTCTTCATCATAGATGACATTTCCACCCAGCTCTGCAGTACTTGTCAGGGCAGATGCAATATCTAAACTGTAAATGACCGAATTAAAATCAGTTAAAACCCGAATACAATACTGCCCCCTACTGTTTGTCAAGCTGGTTATGAGTGACACACTCACTATTACATGGCATAGCGTTCAGAACATTCTGGTGAGTGGGAGGAACCTCTCTACAGAAAAAGGAAATCCTGTTTAGACCATTTGAGTGAAGACTAGCTTAGCGTGAGGAATGGTGGAGAAAGTCTTACCTCCCAACTTCCATTAGCTAGGTCTCACCACTCAGGGTTGTTTAGGGTAATGTTCCTTCTTCTGTGGGGAAAAAAATGCCTACACATCTGGTATCTACAGCTTAAGAAGTGCCGGAGGAGTTACTCAGGATTTTTAGAGGCTTTGGAGTGACGTTTATGCAAGAACTTCTAGGACCTCCAAGGGCTTCGGGCCAGGCTTAGGGTGCATTCACACCATGTTTTGTACATACGGGTGCTGTATCCGGCGGGGGGAGGGGCAAACCGGGCGATCCTGTACCCCAACTGGATCAGCCCGTGACTCCATTTACTTTAATGAGCCGACAGGAGTCAAACGGTGATTCCGGTCGGCTCAGTTTTGACCCGTATGCGGTTTTGCGACCGGACCTAAAACCGTAGTATCCGGTCCATACAGGTCAAAACTGAGCCGACCGGAGTCACCGTTTGACTCCTGTCGGCTCATTAAAGTAAATGGAGTCACGGGCTGATTCGGCTGGGGTACGGGAGTGCCCGGTTTGCCCCTCCCCCGGCGGATCCGGCACCCGTATGTACAAAACGTGGTGTGAATGCAGCCATAGAAACATTGTGGCTATCAAAAAACAAATTAATTCAAGATCTTCACCCTGCAGAGGACATTGCAGATCAACTACTTCCAGTTTTTTTTTTTTTTTTATTGTATTTAACCTACTGGGAGCTAACCAGTAAGGATTACGTAAGAGATTCTGGTCTAATACCTACACCTTAAGAGAAAGGCTAGAGGATAGCATAGACTATCCAGGATCCACATTCATTCAGCTATGTGTAGCATAAGGGCACCAGAGACAATTCTGATAATGATCAGCTGGGAGTTGTAGTTCTTTTACCTGACATTTCACGTGACAGGGTAGTGTAGCTAACGTGGTGACCCAAAGTGCAGGAATGAGACATCTGGACACTAAGGTTCCGTAAAACAACTTTACTTCCTGTGCAATTCCAACAAGATATAGTTGCTTTGATATAGCGTGGAATTACAGCTTTTGGGCCAGAAGAATGAATATTTGGTCACTATCCCTTTAATTTATGCTTTTTAGCAGTTTACTGAATAGATATTTTTTACTCACACTCTTTTCTTTACTTAACTCTGGTTCTGCAACACAATACCATGGAGGACATATTCATTGAAATCCTCCAGACATGGCAGCCAAGCAGCACTAATTCCAACTGTAGGTACATAAGGAGATAAGAGTTTTGCAGAGAGGTCTTTGTTCAGCCTTCTCCTCTCTGGCATAGATGGTTTTCTCCTTCTTGGAGATGTAGCACTTTTATCTTAACAGCATGAAGAGAATAAGGAGCTGGAACAGTAACCTACATGCATTCTAGGTATATCTATGCCTAGCAATAGCAAACCAAGGAGATATTGCTCTGGAAGGTTTTTGGTCCATCCATTCTCCTGGGAGAGGAAGGTTGGGCTGGAGACTTCTCCTGCTACCATTGGTTTGGAGGATTATGTGGCCATGGCATCATTCTTCTGTGTACTGTAAATGCAGATAAAATTTCCAGTACCTCATACACATTTATGCATTATGCAAAAACTTTTACTCTCAGCCACTCAACAACTTTCGTAGAACAGTAGCTGAGATAGTTATACTAGGACACCACATATACACTTATCTGAGGCATACCTCCTCATCCCAGCTGTTGCGTTGCTTGATTATCATAAGATACCGTACCTACCTCCATTATTGAGGACTGCTTCACAAGTTTATTAAGTAAAGACACTATAAATTATTTAACAGCTCTGTGTCTGGTTTCCTCACTGCACATCAAGGGCACCTTAGTTTCCAGTTACCAGACTTACCACATGGGTGTACCCTGGGAAAAAGGTCATCACCAGTGTAGCCCCCTATTACTGAACCAACTTAGAGTAGTGTGGAAGAACCAGTGAAGCAACTTCTTCAACTGTGAGAACTGAGATGGTGACCCTTCATTGTAAATACCACTGTCGTCTTTATAATATCCACCGAACCTCCAGTTTTCACATACCTAAAGGTGATATGTCGTACAAAAAAATGTATACCCTATCCGCCCCCTCCATATATCTCTATGTGAGAGCCATTCGGCAATCTTCGGCTCGCATCTAACATAAAAAATATATATGGAGGGAGCGTGGCGTCCACCACTTCGGGCGGTGATCGTAATTTGCCACTCCCAGGGAGAGCCGGGGCTCCATACAGGAGATTGCGGGGGGCCTCAGCGCTCAGACCCCCCGCAATCTAAAACTTATCCCCTATCGTGCATATAGGGGATTCGTTTTTTTTGTATGAGACTTCTCCTTTAACCCCTGAGGTGCCAGGTCCTTATGATTAGTGGGCAGAATTCTGGAATGGTGAACACTTTCCTACTGATGCTAGATAGTCCATTTGTGAGCAAGGCTTTGAAATAAGGCCATACAAGATGTTCATATGTGTAGAGAAATCTGTGCCATTCCTTCTTATAGCAAACTGCTACTTAGTCTATTAAGGCACATAATGATATCTTATTCTCAGGTCACTGCACCTGAACTGAGCTACAAAATCCAGGTAAAGCCACTACACAGTGACTAGAGCCGACTGCTTCCAGCCTATTCATAGTGTAGACCTTCATAGTGTTGATCTGGCAGCAGCCCTACAGAATAGCTGATCAGAAGCCCCAAATATGTGCTAAATATGGATCTAGACACTGTTAGAGTCTTCATTTGTCTTCACACAGGTCTATAGGACACACTGGATTACAATGGGGCAAAAAGTATTTAGTCAGCCACCAATTGTGCAAATTCTCCCACTTAAAAACATGAGAGAGGCCTGTAATTTTCATCATAGGTATACCTCAACTATGAGAGTCTGATTTTTATAGAATTTATTTGCAAATTATTAGAAGAAAGAAGGTGGTCCAGCACTCGGGATATGCAGGTAAAAACCAATGCTTGCTTTATTGATAATCTTCGGACAGGGATCAAAACAGAATAACGTCTGACGCGTTTCGCACCTAGGTGCTTAATCGTATGGTTAATGGTTAGTCTACGATTAAGCACCTAGGTGCAAAACACGTTGTTATCTCTGTTTTGATCCCTGTCCGAAGATTATCAAAAAAAGCAAGCATTGATTTTCACCTGCATATCCCGAGTGCTGGACAACCTTCTTTCTTCTAATAGTGCGCATAACCAATGGCGGGACCGGTATGTCCGTGCACAGGTGATGCAGTGAGACCCGAAGGAAGTGAGCGGTGTATACCTACACACATTTGCAAATTATGGTGGAAAAAAAGTATTTGGTCAATAACAAAAGTTCATCTCAATTCTCTGTTATATACCCTTTGTTGGCAATAACAGAGATAAAATGTTTTCTGTAAGTCTTCACAAGGTTTTCACACACTGTTGCTGGTATTTTGGCCCATTCCTCCATGCAGATCTCCTCAGTGCAGTGATGTTTTGGGGCTGTCGCTGGGCAACACGGACTTTCAACTCCCTCCAAAGGTTTTTTATAGGGTTGAGATCTGGAGACTGGCTAGGCCACTCCAGGACCTTGAAATGCTTCTTTTGAAGCCACTCCTTCATTGCCCGGGCAGTGTGTTTGAGATCATTGTCATGCTCAAAGACCCAGCCACATTTCATCTTCAATGCCCTTGCTGATGGAAGGAGGTTTTGACTCAAAATCTCATGATACATGGCCCCATTCATTCTTTCCTTTACACGGATCAGTCGTCCTGGTCCCTTTGCTGAAAAACAGCCCCAAAGCATGATGTTTCCTCCCCCATGCTTCACAGTAGGTATGGTGTTCTTTGGATGCAACTCAGCATTCTTTCTTCTCCAAACACGATGAGTTGAGTTTTTACCAAAAAGTTCTACTTTGGTTTCATCTAACAATATGACATTCTCCCAATCCTCTTCTGGATCATCCAAATGCTCTCTAGCAAACTTCAGACAGGCCCGGACATGTACTGGCTTAAGCAGGTGGTTTTCAGGTGATTTGAGTCCCTGGCGGCGTAGTGTGCTACTGATGGTAGCCTTTGTTACGTTGGTCCCAGCTCTCTGCAGGTCACTCACTAACGGGGTGAGATCTTGCGTGAAGCCCCAGATCGAGGGAGATTATCAGTGGTCTTGTATGTCTTCCATTTTCTAATAATTGCTCCCACAGTTGATTTCTTCACACCAAGCTGCTTGCCTATTGCAGATTCTGTCTTCCCAGCCTGGTGCAGGTCTACAATTTTGTTTCTGGTGTCCTTTGACAGCTTTTTGGTCTTGGCCATAGTGGAGTTTGGAGTGTGACTATTTGAGGTTGTGGACAGATGTCTTTTATACTGATAACAAGTTCAAACAGGAACCATTAATACAGGTAACGAGTGGAGGACAGAGGAGACTCTTAAAGAAGAAGTTACAGGTCTGTAAAAGACAGAAATCTTGCTTGTTTTTAGGTGACCAAATACTTATTTTCCACCATCATTTGCAAATAAATGCTTTAAAAATCAGACTGTGATTTTATAGATTTTTTTTGCTCATTATGTCTCTCATAGTTGAGGTATACCTATGATGAAAATTACAGGCCTCTCATCTTTTTAAGTGGGAGAACTTTCCCAATTGGTGGCTGACTAAATACTTTTACGCCCCATTGTACATAGAGCTGGGAGAGAAGCTTGCTGTGATCGGTTGGGGGGGGGGGGGGGGGTCTAAACACTTGGACCCTGACCAATAGAA
Organism: Hyla sarda; assembly: GCF_029499605.1. Taxonomy (NCBI): domain Eukaryota; kingdom Metazoa; phylum Chordata; class Amphibia; order Anura; family Hylidae; genus Hyla; species Hyla sarda. The sequence continues at coordinate 390,832,697 of NC_079191.1, forward strand.
ACTTTTCATATTTTTGACAGGTACACTTACATTTTTCTTCCCAGTCTGTTTAATGAATTCTTTTAGCAAATCTCTAATTCCATCCTATATTGCGATGATCTCCTTTTTTATAGAAATCATGGCTTATAAAAACGACCAAATCCCCATACCATCCACAACATAATCATATCTAGCTGCAGCATCATCTTTGTCCCAGATGAAGCACAGGCTTGGCCAAAGTCCAGTAAGTGAGGACGGGACTAGCACTCCTCTGTGCTCACTTCTGTTCTGTAAGACTCCTGTCTGAAAATAGAGAGAAGGGGGTAACAGGGCAGCCTGCAAAGATTGGATGAAGATACCCAGCACAGCAGACTCAGGGAGGAAGTGAATGCATGGTGAGTGAGGGCAGGCTCATTGCTTGCCTCAGATGAGCAGTGGATGTCAGAATAAGTGAAAAGCAAAGCAGAGAGATTTGTAAGCCAAATACAGAAACTAGACACATAAAAAAGACACTTAAAGCATCTCCATGACGTAGTGAGTAACAAATATAAAAATTATTTTTTTCTGTGATACCACAGGTATGCGTTACAGTCTGTGATTAAAGTGTCCCTGTCATTTGCAAAAAAAATTGTTATGTCACGTAGGCATGTGAAAATTTTTGATCAGTCATTGTTTTTTAGAAGTCCATACTAGGTATTAGACAAAGTCTATAGGTTCGGCATGCTGATTCACAGCTATAGGGAGAGGGGGGATAAGCAGCTGCAAGAAACATCTGATTACATTTATCTTCCCAATAAATAAATCTTATGTGAAAAATGATCATTGCTTCCACACCATGTTTTATCGGACAGCCAACAGTAGGGGACAGAGGAACATTAGAGCTGATACCACCATACACAAGTAGGAAGTGAGGCCAACACATGAGCGAATGGGTCACTGATGTACATGTAGTACGGGGGTGTGAGAGATTGTGTAAAGCCACTGAAACACGGCCAAACAGATGTTGTGTTTCTGTCATATAAAAAGCAGAATGTGGGAAAGCTGGATCATGTTCCCAGAGATTGTAGTCCCGGAAATGCTGACTTATCTACACCTGCACTATGGAATATGATGGAAAAATAAATAAGTCTTGTGAAAACCAACTTTACATAAAAAGCCATTGGAATCATTATTTAAATGTTTCCCAACCAGGGTGGCTCCAGCTGTTGCAAGCCCGGACAGCCTTTGGCCGGAGGCACCCTGGTTGGGAAACACTGCATTATTTAGCATAGAAACTAAAGAATAAGGGTCTATTCACACAGCAGAAATTCCGCCTCAAATTAAAGCCCATAGACTTCCATGGGATTCCGCACTCCCATTCACACTTCCGAATTTCCGCTTGCGGAATTCCGCAAGCGGAAATTCAGAAGTGTGAATGGGAGTGCGGAATCCCATAGAAGTCTATAGGTTTTAATTTGAGGCGGAATTTCTGCTGTGTGAATAGACTCTAAGTAGTGAAGAAAATAACTCTAAGGCTAGGATCACATGACCGTTCTCTCCTGTCCCGCTATTCTCCCGTTATTGCTGCCAAACAGACCATACTAACAAACGGATGCATAAGGATGCAAACTGAAGCAAAGGGATGCCATATGTCTGTTATTTATAACAGACAAATGGCATCCTTTTGAATCAGTTTTTTTTTAAATCAGTTTATATCCTTTATTGTTTGTTTGTGTCTGTTTTCTTCGTCTGGCTACTTCCTGGTTGCTCACACCTCTTCTGAGCATGCTCAAAAGTAATAAAGAATCAAAAACAGATTGGAAAAAAGGGATGCAAACGGATGACATTAAAGGCTAATCCAATTCCCATAGACTTCAATGTTGAATTTTTTATAAACATTTCTTTTCTTTTATCAAAAAAACAGAAGAGAAACCAAACGGGAGCAAAAGGATGACAAAGGATTGTAAAACAATCCCATTGACATCAATGGGATTTGTTTACATCCTTTGCAAAAGGCTTTAAGGGATTTTACTAACGGACATGACTTAACGGAGCCGGACATCAATGTGAACGAACCCTAATGTGTATTGGATGGGGTATAAAATATTTTTTTTCCAAAGCTTCTGACCATGGAAGATCCCCTAAAATGGTTCCATATTGAGGAACCCCTGCAACTACTCCAATCTCTACTGAGGTTCCTGTGGAGATCTGGTTGGCAAAAACTGCAAACATGCACATCTTGTTGTTTTTACTTATTTTTTTATGCTGCTAAATAAATAAATAAATAAATAGTTAAACACAGCATAAAAAATCTGCAACATAAAATCCACAGCAGAAAGCGGTGACCAACACGCCCCTCCATGTCTCTATATGGAAGACCTGAATATACACGAACGTTGTATTTCCAGCTCTCCCATAGAGGTACATGGAGGGGCGTGTTGGTCACCGCTTCCTGCCATGTTCAACACACTTCAATCATGCGGAAAGCCGGGGCACCGGGCAGGTGAGCACAGGGAACACGGAGGTCGGGGCACCGGGCAGGAGAGCACAGGGAACACGGAGATCGGGGCACCGGGCAGGAGAGCACAGGGAACACGGAGGTCGGGGCACCGGGCAGGAGAGCACAGGGAACACGGAGGTCGGGGCACCGGACAGGTGAGCACAGGGAACACGGAGGTCGGGGCACCGGACAGGTGAGCACAGGGAACATGGAGGTTGGGGCACCAGGCAGGAGAGCACAGGGAACACGGAGGTTGGGGCACCGGGCAGGAGAGCACAGGGAACACGGAGGTCGGGGCACCGGACAGGTGAGCACAGGGAACACGGAGATCGGGGCACCGGACAGGTGAGCACAGGGAACACAGAGACCGGGGCACCAAACAGGTGAGCACAAAGAACACGGAGGTTGGGGCACCGGGCAGGAGAGCACAGGGAACACGGAGGTCGGGGCACCGGGCTGGAGAGCACAGGGAACACAGAGGTCGGACCCCCTGCGATCTGACACTTATCCCCTATCCTGAGGATAGGGGCAAAGTGTTTTTTAGATTGCACTATTTCTTTAAGTCCTCGTCCCTTCACCAATTTAATTATCTGAACTGACAGCATCATATGGCTCTTTGGTGCTTCGGTAAACTTTATTCTTTATATCAATTAAATTACAGCACACTTGGTTTTTGTTATGTTTTACTAATTAAAAACATAAAAGTATATTATAGAAGTATATTAAAATTAACTTTTTTTCTGCAGTGTATTATTATTATTTAAATGGATATTAAGGCCATAGACATCTTAGGAGGTAAGATCTCTGATCGCGGGGGGCACGCTGCTGGGACTCCCCCCTACGTGGGACTGCTGCCCTAGTCTCGGAAACCTCTGTGTTTCCGGGAATGGAGACGTGACATCATGCCACGCCCTCTCCATTCATGTCTATTGGAGGGGGCGTGATGGCAGTCACGGCCTCTCCCATAGACATGAATGAAGGGGGCGCGACTTCACGTCTTCAGTCACAGAAACAAAGAGGTTTCCGAGACTGGAGCAGCAGTCCCACATAGAATGCGGGTGCTGCACAGAGATCGTGGGGGTCCCAGTGGCGGGCCCCCCGTGATCAGATATCCTATCCCCTATCCTTTGGATAGGGGATAAGATGTCTTTAGCCGGAATACCCCTTTAACTGATCTCCTATTGCATCCCTCCATTTGGTTCCCGGCTGCCATCATGACCAAGTAGCATTCCCCCAATTCCATCACTATTGACCAGAGCATCTGAAGGGTTAAATGGCTTGCGCTGTAATTATCTCCGATACCGGGCACTTTAAGCTGGTGTTAGCTACAACACAAGTACCTGCCATATATAGAGAAGGCTGAGCCCATGCCCTATGAATGGCGTATGTCACAAAGGGGTTTAAACAGAATCACAGACATGTTAAAAAAAAATCTCCTCTTTATGAATTTATGGACAGTATGTCCATATCTCTGTCTATAAATATAGCATGAGATGAGGTTGGACTGAAAATTGTGCTCACAAGCACTAAAAGAGAATTTTTTTCAATATCAAGTAGCTTTGGCTGTAGAGAGGCATGCAGTTACTCCACACTCCAGTAGATGGCAGTGCAAGAGAGAAGGTTGAGCTTCTTCAGCGTCTTAGAATAATACCATACTAGTTTACTGATACAGAATGCAGCTGTATGAATTAAAGAAAATAATAAGATTAAATCAACTGAAAGGAGAACAAAAGAGATCAAAGCAGAATTAATAATAAACCATTTCATGAAGAAATGTATGAATGGCGGGTAAAATTAAGGCTTAGTTTAAAACTACTTTTTTAAGATTTAAAGGGGTACTCCGGGGAAAACCTTTTTTCTTTTAAATCAACTGGTGGCAGAAAGTTTAACATATTTGTTAATTACTTCTATTAAAAAATCTTAATCCTTCCAGTACTTATTAGCTGCTGAATGCTACAGAGGAAATTCCTTTCTTTTTGGAACACTGATGACATCACGAGCACAGTGCTCTCTGCTGACATCTCTGTCCATTTTAGCAACCGTGCATAGCAGATGCATAGCAGATGTATGCTAAGGGGAGCATGGTGGCTCAGTGGTTAGCAATGCTGCCTTGCAATGCTGGGGACTCGGGTTCAAATCCCAGCAAGGACAACAATAAATAAAGACTTATCATTATTATTATTATTATAACGTCAGCAGAGAGAACTGCTCATGATGTCATCAGAGAGCATTCCAAAAAGAAAAGAATTTCCTCTGTAGTATTCAGCAGCTAATAAGTACAGGAAGGATTAAGATTTTTTAATAGAAGTAATTTACAAATATGTTTAACTTTCTGCCACCAGTTGATTTAAAAGAAAAAAGGTTTTCACCGGAGTACCCCTTTAATCAGGAAAATGCTTACATACGAATTCCAATAATTTTTTACTTTTCGTCATAAAGCACCAACATATTCTGCAGCGCTGTATGGAGATTGCTGACACACACAGGTTATGGCTCACAATCGGGTGTAATCTTTCTTTATTCCCTTCTCCGACAGGAGAGAGGCCCCCCAACAAACCTTACCCTACGCCTCTGGACCAAAAGGTACCTGCGAGGTTCCAGGTTTGATGTCCCTTTTTGCCAAAGCTACTAAGGGACCACAAATGTTCCCGGCATCCCCCTTGGCGTTAGCCAAAGTATATGCCTGCAGAGTCGTAAACGGTCGGTACCCTGCCCATGCAGGAGTACACAGGGTTTTTACAGGGAGGTGCGGAACCTAATGGCCACACACACCTCCCCTAGACCGCCAGGAGGAACACCCAGAAGGGCTACCGCATCCAGCAATCCTGTGGACACACAACACACAAAAAGTGACAAAATAGAAATAAATAAGTGAATGTGTGCAGATATACTGCCCGGACATCCGGCCGGATCTATAAAAAAAATTCTGATCCTAGCCAGAAGGTCGGGAAAAGAAAGGAAACGCCCTTGGAAACACGTTGACTACTTTGATCACAGAGGCCGTCGGGGATAGAGCCAGTAGAGCCTGTTAGTGGCCTGTTGCGCCACCTTAGAGCGGCGTTTGCACAGAAGTAAACAGCAGTCTCCTGCTTCTGTACATAGAGTAGGCAAATAGCTCTAGATAACTGCACTATTGCTCAGGCACCACAGGAAGGGAGAAGTGCCCTTATATAGGTGGTGCTTGGTAGAGATTGGAGGGGGAGCAGAATCAGGAACGCTCACAAACTCTTAAAGAGACAGCATGCGTGTGGACCATGCCGCTAAGTAGAGGAGCCATGCATACAGTTTAGGTGAGGTATGCAGCAGGATGCGCTGCATGCTGGCAGCTGCCTATCACCCGTGTTACAGTGTCCTCTGTTGAATTTACAGTTGGATACTGGTTGCCACAGGATTGATATGATACATTCTTTTTTTGGTGTCTTGCGTAATACTGTGCACTACACCTGTACTTCAATACCAACACATAGAGCGTCTTGTTTGAAATTTTATTCTCTGCATATTTTGGAGTATAGACAAACTGGGAAAGCAAGGACAGCTGAGGATCCTGTACAGGAACAGTATATAGGCCCTTATATCTCCAAAAGGCCATCATAGAGGATCCTCTTTATGTCTGATTAACAGTTTATCACTAATCAACATCCAATTCATTAATTCAGGTCCTTAGATGCAATCTTATAGAAGAAAACAACTCATTAGCCCTGATTTACCAACATGATCCCGATTCTTTTTATCGGGTTATGCGACACAATTTGTGGTGCACGTCCTCTGCGACACTTTGTGCGACACATTTTACTAGGAAAAACCCAACGGTTTTCCAATTATTCAGAGTATTTTTTTAACCCAATTAACTCCTTAAGGACACATGACGTACTGGTATGTCATGAGTCCGCTCCCTATCTATAACGCGGGGCCGTGGCTAATAGCGCGCGGCATTGATCGCGGTGCCGCATGCTATTAACCCTTTAGACGCAGAGTTCAAAGTTGAACGCCGCGTATAAAGTGAAAGTATGCCGGTTAGCTCCCGAACAGTTTACAGGACAGCTGGATCCCTACCTGCCTCCTCCCTGTCCGATCGCCGAATGACTGCTCAGTGCCTGAGATCCAGGCATGAGCAGTCAAGCAGCAGAATCATCGATCACTGGTTTCCTATGAGAAACCAGTGATCAATGTAAGAGATCAGTGTGTTCAGTGTTATAGGTCCCTATGGGAGCTATAACACTGCAAAAAAAAAGTGAAAAAAAAAGTGAATAAAGATCATTTAACCCCTTCCCTATTAAAAGTTTGAATCACCCCCCTTTTCCCATAAAAAAACACAGTGTAAATAAAAATAAACATATATGGTATCACCGCGTGCGGAAATGTCTGAATTATAAAAATATATTGTTAATTAAACCCCAATGGCGTACACGTCACTTTTTATATCATGAAAAAATGAATAAATAGCGATCAATAAGTCCTATCAATGCAAAAATGATACCGCTACTTCAGCAAAAAATGAGCCCTCATACCGCCCCATACACGGAAAAATTTAAAAGTTATAGGGGTCAGAAGATGACAATTTTAAACGTATACATTTTCATGCATGTAGTTATGATTTTTTCCAGAAGTACGACAAAATCAAACCTATAGGATATCATTGTAATCGTATGGACCTACAGAATAAAGATAAGGTGTCATTTTTACCGAAAAATGTACTACGTAGAAACGGAAGCCCCCAAAATTACAAAACAGCGTTTTGTTTTTTTTCAATTTTGTCTCACAATGATTTTTTTTTCCGTTTCGCTGTAGATTTTTGGGAAAAATGACTGATGTCATTACAAAGTAGAATTGGTGGCGCAAAAAATAAGCGATCATATGGATTTTTAGGGGCAAAATTGAAAGAGTTATGATTTTTTTAAAGGCAAGGAGGAAAAAACGAAAATGCAAAAACGGAAAAACACTCAGTCCTTAAGGGGTTAAAGGGGCGTGGCTTGCATAATTTGGGGCGTGTTCCTGACATTTTCCTGAAAACCGGACAGTTGTATTTAAAAACCCACTAGAAAAATAGGGAAATACTGAACTTGAAAACCCGACTGCCTTGAGGTGTGGGGAATCTGTTAAAAAGTGCTGTATTTTTGAAAATCCTGTTACTTGGTCCCCTTAGTAGCTTTTAATATGAAATTTTTCATTTTTTTATTAGTTTTTTTGGGGAATTTCTCTTTTTTTTTTTTTAATCTTGGCTTCCATTTCCTTTCTTTTTTTTACTTTTTGTTTGTTAACTCATTAACGACCATGAATGTAAAGTTACGTCCTGGTGCAGAGCTACTTTGCTTTATTTATTTGCTTTATGCTTTATTTTTCCTGTGCGACAGAATTTAATATCGTGTGACAGAATTTTCCCGACATGTGCGAAACATTGATAAATGCAGTACAGACCAAAAGTTTGGACACACCTTCTCATTCAGAGTTTTCTTTATTTTCATGACTATGAAAATTGTAGATTCACACTGAAGGCATCAAAACCATGAATTAACACATGTGGAATTATATACATAACAAAAAAGTGTGAAAATATGTCATATTCTCGGTTCTAGCCACCTTTTGCTTTGATTACTGCTTTGCACATTCTTGGCATTCTCTTGATGACCTGAAATGGTCTTCCAACAGTCTTGAAGAAGTTCCCAGAGATGCTTAGCACTTGTTGGCCCTTTTTGCCTTCACTCTGCGGTCCAGCTCACCCTTAACCATCGATTGGGTTCAGGTACGGTGACTGTGGAGGCCAGGTCATCTGGCGCAGCACCCCATCACTCTCCTTCTTGGTCAAATAGCCCTTACACAGCCTGGAGGTGTGTTTGGGGTCATTGTCCTGTTGAAAAATAAATGATGGTCCAACTAAACACAAACCGGATGGAATAGCAGCCGCTGCAAGATGTTGTGGTAGACATGCTGGTTCAGTATGCCTTCAATTTTGAATAAATCCCCAACAGTGTCACCAGCAAAGCACCCCCACACCATCACACCTCCTCCTCCACACCAGCACACCTGTGAAGTGAAGACCATTTCAGGTGACTACCTCTTGAAGCTCAACAAGAGAATGCCAAGAGTGTGCAAAGCAGTAATCAAAGCAAAAGGTGGCTACTTTGAAGAACCTAGAACATGACATATTTTCAGTTGTTTCACACTTTTTTGTTATGTATATAATTCCACATGTGTTAATTCATAGTTTTGATGCCTTCAGTGTGAATCTACAATTGTCATAGTCATGAAAATAAAGAAAACTCTGAATGAGAAGGTGTGTCCAAACTTTTGGTCTGTACTGTATGTGTGAGAAAAAATACCGTATTTATCGGCATATAACACGCACTTTTTAGGCTAAAATTTTTAGCCTAAAGTCTATGTGCGTGTTATACGCCGATACACCCCCAGGAAAGGCAGGGGGAGAGAGGTCGTCGCTGCCCTGGGGTCTAGAGCCCTGCTGCCGTGCAGCGCATACCAACGACGCAGGGGACGCGCCCAGGAGGCCTGCAGCAGCGCGGACCCGACCCAGGTAATTATGCCACCGGGGATGGGGGGAGGCAACGGGGCAGCGGCGCCGGCAATGGGTGCCGCTGCCCCTTCTCTCCCCCTGGCTGTTGGCGCCGCTTCTCTCCCCCTGGCTATCGGCGCCGGCAATGGGGCGGGGGGAGAGAAGGGCCGGCAGCAGGGCTCTAGACCCCAGGAAAGGCAGGGGGAGAGAAGCGGGCAGCGACGGCCTCTCTCCCCCTGCCTTTCCTGGGGGTATATCGGGGTATACACGCGCACACACGCACCCTCATTTTACCATGGATATTTGGGTAAAAAACGTTTTTTACCCAAATATCCTTGGTAAAATGAGGGTGCGTGTTATAGGCCGGTGCGTGGTATACCCCGATAAATACAGTAGTCTGGGGGGAAAAACTCTCTGAATATAAGCCGACACTCTTAGTAAATCAGGGCTATTATGTGGCAGTGGGCCCTGCTTACAAATAGCACATATGGTGCATATACCCAGGGGACAGGGGTTGTCATTATGAAAACAAAACCTTTAATTAAAATGCTAAATACTATAGTGTAGAAAAAGTACACATCTCATCATATTGCCTACTGTAATATAGACAATCATTGAGACATATGAAAAGAATTTGCGATATAATTGGGTTATCTTAGCATTTATTACCCATATGAATGTTCACATACGTTGCATACAGTTTCCTTCTAACCACCTGTTAATGGCTGGCAGATGGAGCCTCATGGAATTTTGGCAGATGCACCATCTTCCTTGGGAATTTCTATAAACTCAATTGACATGATATCATTTATTTAGTATGTTCTTTCCTGAAAACATTTAGTAAATTATCACCTCCCACCCTTTCTCTATTATGACCCTGGCTGACCTGGTATCCCATTTAACCATATATATATATATATATATATATATATATATATATATATATACAATTGTAAGAGGACAGAGGGACGCCTTACCCAAATGTGTGGTACAACTGTTTTATATAATGCAATGTGCCCAAGCTAAGCTACCTTATGGGATTCTTGGGGAACCTATTTATGGGCTGCAAAGGGCAATGGCATTGCTGGATGTGTGGCAGTCGCCAATCTGAACGCATAGGGCTGGCCCTACCATTGGTTCCAGGTGGCACTTTGCAGGGGCAGCACTTTACTCCCATTTTGTATTTAATTTTTTTGGCGCCGCGGTCCAGGCAGGGCCGGCCCTGGCTGCCGCTGCACCGCAGCTCACTGTTGTAAAGAGGCCGCGGCACAGCCCAAACTGCTTAATAGTCAGCCGGGCCGGCACCGCGGCCACTTTAATAAAGCCTGCCCTGACTTAGGCTGGGTTCACACCACGTTTTTTCAATACAGTTCCCATATACGTTTTCAATTTGAAAACCGTACGGAACCATATTGAAAACCGTATGCATTGACTCTCCATTGAAAACAGTATGCCAAAAGATGCATCCAATTGTGTCCGTTTTGCATCTTTTGGTTTGGTCAGTTTTTTCCCGTACCCAAAACTGTAGTCTACCACGGTTTTTGGTCTGGGTGAAAAACTGTATTGAAACGTATACTTTTTTTTTTAACATGGTAGTCAATAGGAATCATACAAAACCGTATGTGCAGTTTTCACCATACGGTTCTTGACTTTGCACAATTTTTTTTCTTGGAATTTCAATCAAACAAGTAAAACTTTAATCATAATGGAATGAAAAGTTAAAAACTTATACTTTTTTTTATTAAAAAACGCATGCAACTGAACATAGTTTTTCAAACTGTATACGGTTTTTAATGGTTTTAAATTTTTACACACGTTTTGATACAGTTTTGTCCAGTTTTCAGGAATCCGTTTTTCATTCAAAAACCTGATAAGGGAACTGTATTGCAAAAACGTGGTGTGAACCCAGCCTTACTCACCAACATTCCTCTCTCCTGCAGCATCTGCGATGTTACTCCTCTGATGCGCGCAGGAGTATGTCACACGTCAGGCACAAACTGCGGACACCATCTGAGTCTGCGCGACTCACAAGGTGAGGCAGCAGTGGAGGGGGGAGGGGAGGTTAATAAATTGGTACAGTGGGGGCAGGGGGGGATAATGAATTGGCACAGGGGGAGGAAGGGAGGGAGGGTTAATGAAATGGCACAGAGGGGAGAGGGGGTTAATGAAATGGCACAGGGGATGAGATGAAGGGGGCAATGAAAGGGCACAGGGAGTGGGGTTAATGAAATGGCTAAGGTGATGGACGGGTTAATGAAAAGGCACAGGGGGATTGGGGGGGTAATTGAAATGGCACAGGGGAGGGGGGTTGGGAATGATATGGCATAGGGGGGTAATTAAAATTGCACAGGGGATCAGAGGGGCCACCTCAATTCCCAATCCCCTCTCATCCCCCCTGTGCAATTTGAATTCCCAGTCCCCCCCCCCCTCCCCTCTGATCCCCTGTGCTATTTCATCCCCTCTTTCTATCACAAGGGGGGGATTGAAATGGCACAGATGGGATCAGAGGAGGGAATTGAAATGATAAAGAAGGGGGGAGGATTGGGAATTGAAATAGTAAAGGGGGGATCGGCAATGGAGAGCACTGGAAAAATGCAGAGTCTAACATAGATGCTGAAGAGATGAAGTTTTGGCTGGAAGAAGACATCATGGCGGTCTGAGCCGAATGGAGAAGAAAAGAAAAGAAGACGCCGCACACGTAATTGTGAGTCCCTAAATGTTATTGCAATCACTTATATGGTATACAGATCTTTATACAGCTGGTATATACCTCTATATGATTCTATATATAATCACTTATATGGTATTGAGAACCTGTGTACAGCTGGTATATAGCAATATATGGTCCTGCATATAATCACTTATATGGTATATAGATCCTGTATATACCACTATATGGTCACTGTATTGGGGGGGGGGGTGAGGTGGGGGGGGAATCTTGGTTTGTATACAGTGGATTTTATTTAATAATAGTATAGTGAAAATATCCAGTCACTAGTCGCATTGTGGTGTAATGGTCCTTGTGTGGCGGAATTATGTGTCCCTTATATAGGAGTAATATTGGTAATATTTATCTTGGTATACCGGTTTTATTAGTATTGTTGGTTACAGTGTGCCTGATCTGGTCAGGTTACAATAATGTAAGGTAATATTTGCTCCTTGTTTAGTGGTATCAATTGGTAACTGCACGACTAGTATATTTAGGTATATAGTATTGTCATGTTAACTATATATATATATATATATATATATATATATATATATATATATAGATATGCACACGTTTATTTGTTTATTTTTTTTGTTTGTTTGTTTTTTTGGGGTGGGGGCAGCACTTCATTTCAGGCAGCACAATGTCTTGGGCCAGCCCTGAGTACACATTATGTATGCCCATAAATGATGGTATTATGTGCTAAATAGAAAGTAAGCAGGGAAGGATTGGAAGGTTTCTCCTAGGATGTAACCTGACGTGGTCAATGGGACACATGGCTTGGGGAGGCATTAGTCACATAACAGTGGTCTACATTTCTTCTGTCATAGTGCAGAAACTACCTGTACAGGACCACCATGCTTAGAGTCACTGCCTAGCAAGACACTATGGTCTAAATGTGTCCGACTTTTGACAGGTAGCAACCAATCACAGCTCAGCTTTCATTGCTCTGGTAATATGAAAGAGTTGGTTAGGGGACTGTCTTTTTGTGCTTCTGTTTCACCTCATTTTAGATTGTGGGGCCTGCCAACAAGCCTCTACTGTCCTCCATCCAGAGAACCTGCAGGCCTGCCACCCGCTCCAGACAGTCTTGCCCAACAATTGCCCCTCCTACACCATCACAACGATCAATTGTAGCTGTCTGTGGCTGCATTATTCACGAGGAATGCATTATAGACCATAAAACAACATAATATACAATTGGAAAATTTCTAAAGTGTAGTATTTTGTCTGTGCTCATAGTTGTCCCGTGCAAAAATAAATGTACAATAAGTACATGGAATAAGTATTGAACACATCCACCATTTTTCTCACTAAATATTCAAAGGTGTTCTTCACATGACATTTTTACCAGATGTTGGTAAGAACCCAGTACATAAATACTAAGAAACCAAAACACTAAGCTCAGAAATTAAGTTATGTGTAATAATGTGAAATGACACAGGGAAAAAGGATTGAACACATGAAGAAAGGGAGGTGCAAAAAGGCATGGAAAGCCAAGACAATGGCTGAAATATAGCAGCAATTAAAAAGCAATCCAGCCCCATGTCCGTGCAAGTTAATTAGCTGGTTCAGTCCTAACTGATGGTCCACAAAAAGGTCTCATTGCCAAGGTATCAAACAAGACACATTTCATGATAAGTAAAAGCAAAGAGCTGTCTCCAGACCTTCACAACCTAATTGTTGTCAAATATAACAATGGCGTTGGTTACAGGCGCATTTCTAAGCTTCTGAATGTTCCAGTGAGCACCTTTAGGGCCATAATACGGCAGTGGAAAGACAATAATTTCACCATAAATTTCCTTTAATCAGGTGCTCCTCACAAGATTTCTGGAGTGAACAGAATGATCAGAAGGGTTGTCCAAGAGCCAAGGACACTTGTGTAGAGTATTAAAAAGACCTAGAATTAGCAGACACTGTTTTCTAGAGTACAACTGTTGTCACTGTTGTACTCCAGTGGAAATTTATTTTAGTTTTTCTCAATTTAACTGGGTCCAGAAAGTTAAACAGATTTGTGAATTGTCACATATGGGCAGGTAACAGTGATGCCCTAATTCACCCACAGCCACTGTCCCTACCTATTGCCTATCTGCCCTAAGTGACGGATCGACAACCACGATGACAAACTCTCCCTGCAAAGTGCTAGGACAGCGTTGTCAAAACGATAAAATACAAAACAGACAGAGTTGGGGGAAACAGCTGGAGGCACACAAACTAACAGAAGTACACTAAAAAGATAAAAACAACAGGATACGTTACGTAGTGTATTTCCTCGCGGTCAAATGGTAATGCTGAGTGTGAACTGCGCTTTCCATAGGTGGTTGTACTGAAAACCAAGTAACATAGTTCATAAGGTTGAAAAAAGACCAGAGTCCATCAAGTTCAACCTATATGCCTAATCAGTCCCTACTGAGTTGATCCAGAGAAAGGCAAAAAACCCTCATACTAGAGGTAAAAATTCCTTCCCGACTCCAAATATGGCATCAGAATAAATCCCTGTATCAACCTTCTGTCCCTATAGATCTAGAATCCATAACCTGTAATGTTCTTACTCTCCAAAAATGCATCCAGGCCCCTTTTGAACTCGAGTTCCCCATGATCACCTCCTCTGGCAGAGAGTTCCATAGTCTCACTGCTCTTTCAGTAAAGAATCCCCGTCTATGCTGGTGTAGAAACCTTCTTTCCTCTAGACATAGAGGATGCCCCCCTTGTTATGGATACAGTCCTGGGTTTAAATAGATCATGGGAGATATCTCTGTACGGTCCCCTGATATATTTATACATAGTTATTAGGTCGCCCCTAACCCTTCTTTTTTCTAAACTAAATAACCCTAATTCTGATAATCCTATAAGTACAACAATGGGATAGTGTATGAAGAGTACGAAGGTCTCTGCATCCGCTCCACACCAGCAAACAACATAAACAAAGCTTCCACCTCCAAACACACGGCGGTATAAAAGGGCGCTGAGACCAGGGTAAGGTAAGGGAATTTTATTACCCACAATGCAACGCTTTTTGCTGAGAATCCGCTTCTTCATGATGCCTGAGGAAGTGGATTCTCTGCGAAATGCGTTGCATTGTGGGTGATAAAATTCCCTTACCATATCCTGGTCTCAGCGCCCTTTAATACTGCTATGTGTTTGGAAGAGGAAGCTTTGTTTAAGAGGTACACAAAGACACCTCACAGTCACACTAGCCAAAGTCGGTACCAGGAAATAGTGGAGTACAGGAACGCAGAGCAGAAGAAGAGTCAAGGGAAAAGATCAGTATACAAGCAGGTATCCAGTAAGCAGGATGTGTCAGCTAAAATGTAACCTTTCATGGAAGCTGGACTGATCACTGCTCCTAGCTTATATAGGAAGGTGATCAGGTGATATCATGTGATCAGGTGAGCTCCCAGCAGCTTCAGCACAACTAGAGTCATTTAACTGTTCGTGTACGGCCAGAGCCACACGTTACATAAATTACTCCTATTTAAAAATCTCAATCCTACCAGTACTTATCTGTTGCTGTATGCTCCAGGGATAGTTGAGTTGTTCTTTCCAGTCTGACCACAGTGCTCTCTGCTGACACCCCTGTCCATGTCAGGAACTGTCCAGAGCAGGAGAGGTTTGCTATGGGGATTTGCTCCTACTTTGGACAGTTCCTGACATGGACAGCTGAACTTCCTCTGGAGCATACAACAGCTGATAAGTACTGGAAGGATTAAGATTTTTAAATAGAAGCAATATACAAATCTGGCACCAGTTGATTAAAAAAAAAAAAAAAAATGTTTTCCACTGGAGTACCACTTTAAGACAACAGTACCTACTAATCCCAGGTCTTTTTGAAGCGCTCCACAAGAGTCCTTGTGCTTGTCATTGTTTTCCACTGTATTCACCACAGTATTTAGTGAGAAAAATGGTGACATGTTCAATACTTATTTTACCCACTGTATCTGTGTGATTGACCTACATATTTAGCTACAAGGAAGAGGTATAAGAGCAAAACAAATGTAAATATAAACAGCAGAAAAGGATATGAGTCCTAAGGATTAAAATCATTTTGCTGCAACACCCACATCAGTGGGCAAACCATACCAATAATTATTCATTCATTTGTATTCATTTATTTCTCAGAATTTATATAATTTATACAATAACATACGTAGAATGGTTCACTGCAGTCCCTGTCCCTGCAGGCTTACAATCTAATTTCCCTACTTCACATACACACTGAGTTATATACAGTATCTCCCATAAGTGATTTCACCCCTCACATTATATACAGCATCTCCCATAAGTGAGTCCACCCCTCACATTATATACAGTATCTCCCATAAGTGAGTCCACCCCTCACATTATATATACAGTATCTACCATAAGTGAGTCCACCCCTCACATTATATATACTGTATATCCCATAAGTGACTCCACCCCTCACATTATATATACAGTATATCCCATAAGTGAGTCCACCCCTCACATTATATACAGTATATCCCATAAGTGACTCCACCCCTCACATTATATATACAGTATCTCCCATAAGTGAGTCCACCCCTCACATTATATATACAGTATATCCCATAAGTGAGTTCACCCCTCACATTATATATACAGTATCTCCCATAAGTGAGTCCACCCCTCACATTATATATACAGTATCTCACATAAGTGAGTCCACCCCTCACATTATATACAGTATCTCCCATAAGTGAGTCCACCCCTCACATTATATACAGTATCTCCCATAAGTGACTCCACCCCTCACATTATATACAGTATATCCCATAAGTGACTCCACCCCTCACATTATATATACAGTATATCCCATAAGTGAGTCCACCCCTCACATTATATATACAGTATCTCCCATAAGTGAGTCCACCCCTCACATTATATATACAGTATCTCCCATAAGTGAGTCCACCCCTCACATTATATATACAGTATCTCCCATAAGTGAGTCCACCCCTCACATTATATATACAGTATCTCCCATAAGCGAGTCCACCCCTCATATTATATATACAGTATATCCCATAAGTGAGTCCACCCCTCACATTATATACAGTATCTCACATAAGTGAGTCCACCCCTCACACTATACAGTATATCACATAAGTGAGTCCACCCCTCACATTATATATACAGTATCTCCCATAAGTGAGTCCACCCCTCACATTATATATACAGTATCTCCCATAAGTGAGTCCACCCCTCACATTATATATACAGTATATCCCATAAGTGAGTCCACCCCTCACATTATATATACAGTATCTCCCATAAGTGAGTCCACCCCTAACATTATATACAGTATCTCCCATAAGTGAGTCCACCCCTCACATTATATATACAGTATATCCCATAAGTGAGTCCACCCCTCACATTATATATACAGTATCTCACATAAGTGAGTCCACCCCTCACATTATATATACAGTATCTCAGTATCTCCCATAAGTGAGTCCACCCCTCACATTATATACAGTATCTCCCATAAGTGAGTCCACCCCTCACATTATATACAGTATCTCCCATAAGTGAGTCCACCCTCTCACATTATATATACAGTATCTCCCATAAGTGAGTCCACCCCTCACATTATATACAGTATATCCCATAAGTGACTCCACCCCTCACATTATATACAGTATCTCCCATAAGTGAGTCCACCCCTCACATTATATACAGTATCTCCCATAAGTGAGTCCACCCCTCACATTATATATACAGTATCTCCCATAAGTGAGTCCACCCCTCACATTATATACAGTATATCCCATAAGCGAGTCCACCCCTCACATTATATACAGTATCTCCCATAAGTGAGTCCACCCCTCACATTATATATACAGTATCTCCCATAAGTGAGTCCACCCCTCACATTATATATACAGTATCTACCATAAGTGAGTCCACCATTCACATTATATACAGTATCTCCCATAAGTTAGTCCACCCATCACATTATATATACAGCATCTCCCATAAGTGAGTCCACCCCTCACATTATATACAGTATCTCCCATAGGTGAGTCCACCCCTCACATTATATACAGTATCTCCCATAGGTGAGTCCACCCCTCACATTATATACAGTATCTCCCATAAGTGAGTCCACCCCTCACATTATATACAGTATCTCCCATAAGTGAGTCCACCCCTCACATTATATATACAGTATCTCCCATAAGTGACTCCTCCCCTCACATTATATATACAGTATATCCCATAAGTGAGTCCACCCCTCACATTATATATACAGTATCTCACATAAGTGAGTCCACCCCTCACATTATATATACAGTATATCCCATAAGTGAGTCCACCCCTCACATTATATACAGTATCTCCCATAAGTGAGTCCACCCCTCACATTATATATACAGTATCTCCCATAAGTGAGTCCACCCCTCACATTATATATACAGTATCTTCCATAAGTGAGTCCACCCCTCACATTATATATACAGTATATCCCATAAGTGAGTCCACCCCTCACATTATATATACAGTATATCCCATAAGTGAGTCCACCCCTCACATTATATACAGTATCTCCCATAAGTGAGTCCACCCCTCACATTATGTAGAAAATTTGTTCCTTACCTGAAATTTTCTTTTCCTGAAGTCCGTAGGCGGCACCAAATGGGTTAATGCTTTCCAGCTTGCCCGGAATGAGAGTAATTGATAGCAATGTAATCAAGACAAGTTAATCAACACACCTGAGGTGCCCCTATATATATCACTAATAAAGACACAACCCTCGTATCGTAAGTGAGTCCACCCCTCACATTATATATACAGTATCTCACATAAGTGAGTCCACCCCTCACATTATATATACAGTATATCCCATAAGTGAGTCCACCCCTCACATTATATACAGTATCTCCCATAAGTGAGTCCACCCCTCACATTATATATACAGTATCTCCCATAAGTGAGTCCACCCCTCACATTATATATACAGTATCTACCATAAGTGAGTCCACCATTCACATTATATACAGTATCTCCCATAAGTTAGTCCACCCATCACATTATATATACAGCATCTCCCATAAGTGAGTCCACCCCTCACATTATATACAGTATCTCCCATAGGTGAGTCCACCCCTCACATTATATACAGTATCTCCCATAGGTGAGTCCACCCCTCACATTATATACAGTATCTCCCATAAGTGAGTCCACCCCTCACATTATATACAGTATCTCCCATAAGTGAGTCCACCCCTCACATTATATATACAGTATCTCCCATAAGTGACTCCTCCCCTCACATTATATATACAGTATATCCCATAAGTGAGTCCACCCCTCACATTATATATACAGTATCTCACATAAGTGAGTCCACCCCTCACATTATATATACAGTATATCCCATAAGTGAGTCCACCCCTCACATTATATACAGTATCTCCCATAAGTGAGTCCACCCCTCACATTATATATACAGTATCTCCCATAAGTGAGTCCACCCCTCACATTATATATACAGTATCTTCCATAAGTGAGTCCACCCCTCACATTATATATACAGTATATCCCATAAGTGAGTCCACCCCTCACATTATATATACAGTATATCCCATAAGTGAGTCCACCCCTCACATTATATACAGTATCTCCCATAAGTGAGTCCACCCCTCACATTATGTAGAAAATTTGTTCCTTACCTGAAATTTTCTTTTCCTGAAGTCCGTAGGCGGCACCAAATGGGTTAATGCTTTCCAGCTTGCCCGGAATGAGAGTAATTGATAGCAATGTAATCAAGACAAGTTAATCAACACACCTGAGGTGCCCCTATATATATCACTAATAAAGACACAACCCTCGTATCGTATGCAGCAATAACAATTTAATGGGTGGGTAAGTTGTGCCGCCTACGGACTTCAGGAAAAGAAAATTTCAGGTAAGGAACAAATTTTCTACTTCCTGTACGTCCTATGGCGGCACCAAATGGGATTTGCAAAGCAGTAAAAAATAACAAAGGGAGGGAATCAGCAACTCATGGCACCTTGAAGAACACTCAAGCCAAAGGCTGACCCCTCGGATGATGACACATCCAGTCTGTAGTGCTTGACAAAGGTGTTTGGTGAAGACCAAGTGGCCGCTCTGCAAATTTGATCCATGGGTACATGGTATCTTTCAGACCAGGAAGTGGCCGTTGATCTAGTTGAGTGGGTTCTCAGTAAGAGAGGCGATTGTTTGCCTTCCAACTCATAACAGAACTTAATCGTATCCCTAATCCACCTTGCTAAAGATGATTTGCTTGCCTTCTTTCCTTTGTTAGGCCCATGAAACTGGAGAAACAGTCCTTCCGATTGTCTGAATGCAGACGTCCTGGTAATGTAAGTTATTAGAGCCCTCTTGACGTCTAGAAGGTGAAGAGCGTTATCCTCATCATCTTTAAGTATTGGTAGAATAATTTCCTGGTTTAGATTAAGTACAGATGATACTTTAAGCAAAAAAACAGGCATGGTTCTCAAGATGACCGCGTCAGGAACAATTCTCAGAAATGGTTCTTTAGACGACAAGGCTTGGAGCTCACTTAGCCTTCTGGCGGATGCGATGGCTACTAGAAATAAGCACTTAAAGGACAACCATTTCCAAGCTACTTCGTCTAATGGTTCAAAAGGATGATTACACAGGCATTTTAGCACCATAGGCAGGTCCCAGGAGGGAATAGGATTGTGAAAGGTAGGTCTGAGCTTATTAATGGCCCTGAAAAATCTGGAAATCAGGGCCGATCTTGAGAAAACTCCATTCAAATGTGAATTAATTGCAGTGAAATGAACTTTCAGGGTATTGGGTTTCAGACCTTTTTGAAACCCTTCTTGGAGGAACTGAAGTACCGCTGATATTTCTTCAAAAGAGCAATCGTTCCTTTGACACCAGGCCAGAAACAATGACCATACCCTGGCATAAGTCCTCATGGTAGAAGGTTTTCTGGATGACAGAAGGGTATTAATTACTTCTTGTGAAAGACCTTAATTTGTCAATGTTCTGCGTTCAAAATCCAGGCCGCTAACTGAAGCCTGCGAAGGTCTGGATACATCATTCCCCCCTGTATCAGTAGATCTTTGATCTCCAGAAGCTTCCAATATTGTCCTTTCGATAACTTCAGAGCGATGGGGAACCAGGCCCTTCTGGGCCAGAAAGGAAGTATCGCTATCGCTTTTACCTGTTCGTCCCGGATTTTCTGAAGGACTTTTGGAATTAATGGCATCGGGGGATAAACGTAGATGAAAGTCTTCCTCCAACTGACTGACAGACCGTCCACTGCCACTGGACCGCCTGTCTTCGATAGGGAACAAAACTCTTGTGTTTTCTTGTTGAGGTAAGTCGCCATCACATCCAGACTCGGAGAACCCCACATCTCCGTCAATCTGCTGAAAATTCTGGGGTTCAGCTCCCATTCCCCCGGGTTGATCACATTCCTGCTGAGCCAGTCCGCTTGAATGTTGTCCACTCCTCTTATATGGACTGCCTTGATGGAATGAAGATTCGCTTCGGCCAATTTCATGATACGAGCGCATTCCACTTGCATATGCCGACTCCGTGTCCCTCCCTGTTTGTTTAGATAAAAAACCGAGGGGATGTTGTCTGACTGAATCAGAACCGCTTTGTGCTGAACCAGGGTCTTGAAATGAAACAGGGCCTTCCTGACTGCAGTCAGCTCCTTCAGATTCGATGACATCGCCAACTCTTGTGGCTCCCATGGACTCTGTATCCATGCGTCTCCAACATGAGCACCCCAGCCGGAGCCTGAGGCATCCGTAGTGAGGACTACTTGATTCAGACTCAGGAGAGTGCTGCCCTGGAGAAGATGTTCCGATTGAAGCCACCATCTGAAATCCAACTTGAGGGATGCAGGGATGTCGATTATTGTATCCAGAGAGTCCTGAGACTTGTTCCAACGGCGGAGAATGTGATCTTGTAGTTGTCTGAAATGCATTTTGGCCCAAGGGACGGCTTCTATCGAGGAAGTCATCATCCCTAGTACCCTCATGGCTTCTCTCAATGAGCAGGCCCTTGATGATATTAGGGCCTGGACTGCGTCTTGCAGATTCTGTACTCTCTGATGAGAGAGAAAAAGATGCATCTTCTGAGTGTCTATAATGAAGCCTAGATACTGAATCACCGTGGATGGAACCAGAGATGATTTTTTCTGGTTGACCAGAAACCCGTGGGATAGCAGAAAGTGGAGAGTGATGCTGAGGTGATGTGAGAGAAGGTCTTCTGATGATGCTTGAATTAACCAGTCGTCTAGGTATGGAGTGATGAAAATCCCTTGAAGACGAAGTGCTGCAGTGAGGACTACCACCACCTTTGTGAAGACGCGTGGGGCTGAGGTAATGCCGAATGGGAGGCAGGTAAACTGTAGGTGTTGGATGTGATGGTGGTGAGAGATTGCCACCCTGAGGAATTTCCTGTGTGCTGGCAGAATGGGGATATGCAAATAGGCGTCCTGGAGATCGATGGAGGCCAAGAAATTTCCCTTCTGGATATTCAGGATAGCTGAGCGTATCGACTCCATCCTGAATTTCTTTTTCAGGAAAAATTTGTTTAGGAATGACAGATCCAACACCAGTCTCCAATCTCCTGAAGACTTCGGGACTGCAAAAACCGGAGAATAAAGGCCTCTGAATCTCTCTTCTGCTGGAACTTCTTCTAGTGCGTTTTTCAGAATGAATTGATGAATGAGATCCATCAATACTGGATTGGAGCCTTGGTTCACCATGAACTTTTCTGGTGGAAAGGCAATTATATGCGTCACCCAAGCGTCTGATGACGTTTTTCTCCAAATTTCTGAAAAAAATCTCAATCTGCCTCCCACCGGCTTTCTTATGGCGCTCATGGCGTCATTGTTTATCTTTATTAAAGGGTCTTCCCTTAAAGCCTCCAGCATCAGATTTCTTCTTGAAATCTGGCTTTTTGTTCTTCCGAAAGGAATAGCTCCTCTTGGGGGAGGCTCTAGAACGGCCATAGAAAGGCCTGGTTGGTTTTTTCTTATTGAAAGGAAAATGGGCATCTTTTTCTTTATTAAATGATTTCAATATTTCCTTCAGCTGGGGACCGAAGATAGAGGATGGCTGAAAAGGTAGGCCCACAAAGCTGACCTTAGAAGAAATATCCCCGCCCCATTGCTTAATCCACATAGCACACCTTGTGGCATTTGATAGTGCCAGGATTCTAGATGAAAATTTTAAAACATCCAGGGGGGCATCACAAAGAAATTCGCAAGCCAACTTCATGGTTTCTACCCCTTTCAAGAGGCACTCTCTAGAAACCCCATCTTCGATATCCTGCGACAGCTGTCTAAGCCAAACTCTTAAAGACCTGGCTACGGGAATAGATGCTGAGGCAACTTTAGCAGAAGAAGAAGCTGCTAGGTACACTTTTTTTGCCAAACTATCAGCTCTTCGGTCCAATGGATCCGTAAGTCTGATGGACTCCTCTGATGGGAACAATGATTTTTTTGCCAATCTGGCTGCCGCCAGGTCAAGCTTAGGTGGCTCTTGCCACTCTGCACAGACTTTAGGGTCCAGCCTATAGGTGGATTTGAACCTAGCACCTGCATCTGTCTTCTTTTCTGGTTTATTCCAATCCTTCTTGACCCACTCAGAAAGTATTGGGTGGGAAGGAAACACTTTCGCTGGAACCGGAGGGAAATAATAAAGCTGATCCTTTTTCGTTTTATGAGACACATCTTTCTCAGATTCCACGGTTCCCTTGACCACCGATAGCAGTTTAGGAAACTTTTCCTTAGGAAGAAGATATAAGTCTTCATCCAGCTCCTCTATAATGACATCTGAGGATGAGTTATCTGAAGAAGCAGAACCTGATGAAGGCTGAGAGGATATAGGAGAAGTGCGCTTAGTTGCCTTCTTCTTTTTGGCTGGTACTAGAGACTCTTTTAATTCCTTAAAAGTGTTGGTCATCTCGCCTTTGAACCAATTAAGGAAGGCACTTGGCTGCATGTCTGTATGATTCTGACAAGAGACATATGCCCAGCTCACAATCCTCTGGTAAGGGTTGCTGACATTCTGCACAAACATTGTGCTTAGTCTTCCTCTTTGCCTTGCCTCTATGAGAAGACATTCTGAGGAAAAGAAAGTTTGATCAGAATAAACACATAAATAGAAACTTGAGATAGATAGGAAGGAAGGAAGCCTCATCCTTCAATACCTAACAGGGCCGAGAGATCTGCTGCCTTGGCTGAGCGCAGCCGGACAGCGATCTGGTCCTGTTTAAATAGTCGCACCATGCTAGTCCAGTCCGGACATGCGCACGACACTCCCGGCGCATGCGCAATGGGCTCATAGGCGTCCAAGCCGCAGCGCCATCTTGGAGTTCCCCCGGAACTAACCTGCTTTCCTAATAGCGCTAGGAATGGAAATCGCAGGCCCCGCTCACCGACCGGAACCACCTCCATCTGATCCCCCAAGATGCAGGTCGGGACGAACCGGGAGAATTTTTACCGCCGCCTACTTCGGAGGGGCAGCGGAGGGCACAGCTGAGGGACCGGCAGCCGCCTCCGGTATACGGCTGACCCGACCTCCTAACTCAGGGAGCCCCGAGCATGAGGTACTTGTACTGATCCTCTTCCGAGCGAGAGAAAAAAATACGAGGGTTGTGTCTTTATTAGTGATATATATAGGGGCACCTCAGGTGTGTTGATTAACTTGTCTTAATTACATTGCTATCAACTACTCTCATTCCGGGCAAGCTGGAAAGCATTAACCCATTTGGTGCCGCCTTAGGACGTACAGGAAATACAATATTTCCCATAAGTGAGTCCACCCCTCACATTATATATACAGTATCTCCCATAAGTGAGACCACCCCTCACATTATATACAGTATCTCACATAAGTGAGTCCACATCTCACATTATATACAGTATCTCCCATAAGTGAGTCCACCCCTCACATTATATACAGTATCTCACATAAGTGAGTCCACCCCTCACATTATATATACAGTATATCTCATAAGTGAGTCCACCCCTCACATTATATATACAGTATCTCCCATAAGTGAGTCCACCCCTCACATTATATACAGTATCTCACATAAGTGAATCCACCCCTCACATTATATACAGTATCTCACATAAGTGAGTCCCCCCTCACATTATATATACAGTATATCCCATAAGTGAGTCCACTCCTCATATTATATACAGTATCTCCCATAAGTGAGTCCACCCCTCACATTATATACAGTATCTCACATAAGTGAGTCCTCCCCTCACATTATATATACAGTATATCCCATAAGTGAGTCCACTCCTCATATTATATACAGTATCTCCCATAAGTGAGTCCCCCCTCACATTATATATACAGTATATCCCATAAGTGAATCCACCCCTCACATTATATACAGTATCTCACATAAGTGAGTCCACCCCTCACATTATATATACAGTATCTCCCATAAGTGAGTCCACTCCTCATATTATATACAGCATCTCCCATAAGTGAGTCCACCCCTCACATTATATACAGTATCTCCCATAAGTGAGTCCATCCCTCACATTATATACAGTATCTTCCATAAGTGAGTCCACCCCTCACATTATATATACAGTATCTCCCATAAGTGAGTCCACCCCTCACATTATATACAGTATCTCCCATAAGTGAGTTTACCCCTCACATTATATACAGTATCTCCCATAAGTGAGTCCACCCCTCACATTATATATACAGTATCTCCCATAAGTGAGTCCACCCCTCACATTATATACAGTATCTCCCATAAGTGAGTCCACCCCTCACATTATATATACAGTATCTCCCATAAGTGAGTCCACCCCTCATATTATATATACAGTATCTCCCATAAGTGAGTCCACCCCTCACATTATATATACAGTATCTCCCATAAGTGAGTTTACCCCTCACATTATATACAGTATCTCCCATAAGTGAGTTTACCCCTCACATTATATACAGTATCTCCCATAAGTGAGTCCACCCCTCACATTATATACAGTATCTCCCATAAGTGATTTCACCCCTCACATTATATACAGTATCTCCGATAAGTGAGTCCACCCCTCACATTATATATACAGTATCTCCCATAAGTGATTCCACCCCTCACATTATATACAGTATCTCCCATAAGTGAGTCCACCTCTCACATTATATACAGTATCTCCCATAAGTGAGTCCACCCCTCGCATTATATATACAGTATCTCCCATAAGTGAGTCCACCCCTCATATTATATATACAATATCTCCCATAAGTGAGTCCACCCCTCACATTATATATACAGTATCTCCCATAAGTGAGTCCACCCCTCACATTATATACAGTATCTCCCATAAGTGAGTCCACCCCTCACATTATATACAATATCTCCCATAAGTGAGTCCACCCCTCACATTATATATACAGTATCTCCCATAAGTGAGTCCACCCCTCACATTATATACAGTATCTCCCATAAGTGAGTCCACCCCTCACATTATATACAGTATCTCCCATAAGTGAGTCCACCCCTCACATTATATATAGTATCTCACACAAGTGAGTCCACGCTTCACATTATATACAGTATCTCCCATAAGTGAGTCCACCCCTCACATTATATATACAGTATCTCCCATAAGTGAGTCCACCCCTCACATTATATATACAGTATCTCCCATAAGTGAGTCCACTCCTTACATTATATACAGTATCTCCCATAAGTGACTCCACCCCTCACATTATATATACAGTATCTCCCATAAGTGAGTCCACCCCTCACATTATATATACAGTATCTCCCACAAGTGAGTCCACTCCTCACATTATATATACAGTATCTCACATAAGTGAGTCCACCCCTCACATTATATACAGTATCTCCCATAAGTGAGTCCACCCCTCACATTATATACAGTATCTCCCATAAGTGAGTCCACCCTTCACATTATATATACAGTATATCCCATAAGTGAGTCCACCCCTCACATTATATACAGTATCTCCCATAAGTGTGTCCACCCCTCACATTATATACAGTATCTCCCATAAGTGAGTCCACCCCTCACATTATATACAGTATCTCCCATAAGTGAGTCCACCCCTCACATTATATACAGTATCTCCCATAAGTGAGTCCACCCCTCACATTATATACAGTATCTCCCATAAGTGAGTCCACCCCTCACATTATATACAGTATCTCCCATAAGTGAGTCCACCCCTCACATTATATACAGTATCTCCCATAAGTGAGTCCACCCCTCACATTATATACAGTATCTCCCATAAGTGAGTCCACCACTCACATTATATATACAGTATCTCCCATAAGTGAGTCCACCCCTCAAATTATATACATTATCTCCCATAAGTGACTCCACCCCTCACATTATATACAGTATCTCCCATAAGTGAGTCCACCCCTCACATTATATATACAGTATATCCCATAAGTGAGTCCACCCCTCATATTATATACAGTATCTCCCATAAGTGAGTCCACCCCTCGCATTATATATACAGTATCTCCCATAAGTGAGTCCACCCCTCATATTATATATACAATATCTCCCATAAGTGAGTCCACCCCTCACATTATATATACAGTATCTCCCATAAGTGAGTCCACCCCTCACATTATATACAGTATCTCCCATAAGTGAGTCCACCCCTCACATTATATACAATATCTCCCATAAGTGAGTCCACCCCTCACATTATATATACAGTATCTCCCATAAGTGAGTCCACCCCTCACATTATATACAGTATCTCCCATAAGTGAGTCCACCCCTCACATTATATACAGTATCTCCCATAAGTGAGTCCACCCCTCACATTATATATAGTATCTCACACAAGTGAGTCCACGCTTCACATTATATACAGTATCTCCCATAAGTGAGTCCTCCCCTCACATTATATATACAGTATCTCCCATAAGTGAGTCCACCCCTCACATTATATATACAGTATCTCCCATAAGTGAGTCCACCCCTCACATTATATATACAGTATCTCCCACAAGTGAGTCCACTCCTCACATTATATATACAGTATCTCACATAAGTGAGTCCACCCCTCACATTATATACAGTATCTCCCATAAGTGAGTCCACCCCTCACATTATATACAGTATCTCCCATAAGTGAGTCCACCCTTCACATTATATATACAGTATATCCCATAAGTGAGTCCACCCCTCACATTATATACAGTATCTCCCATAAGTGTGTCCACCCCTCACATTATATACAGTATCTCCCATAAGTGAGTCCACCCCTCACATTATATACAGTATCTCCCATAAGTGAGTCCACCCCTCACATTATATACAGTATCTCCCATAAGTGAGTCCACCCCTCACATTATATACAGTATCTCCCATAAGTGAGTCCACCCCTCACATTATATACAGTATCTCCCATAAGTGAGTCCACCCCTCACATTATATATATACACAGCATCTCCCATAAGTGAGTCCACCACTCACATTATATATACAGTATCTCCCATAAGTGAGTCCACTCCTCAAATTATATACATTATCTCCCATAAGTGACTCCACCCCTCACATTATATACAGTATCTCCCATAAGTGAGTCCACCCCTCACATTATATATACAGTATCTCCCATAAGTGAGTCCACTCCTCACATTATATACAGTATCTCCCATAAGTGACTCCGCCCCTCACATTATATATACAGTATATCCCATAAGTGAGTCCACCCCTCATATTATATACAGTATCTCCCATAAGAGAGTCCACCCCTCACATTATATATACAGTATCTCCCATAAGTGACTCCACCCCTCACATTATATATACAGTATATCTCATAAGTGAGTCCACCCCTCACATTATATACAGTATCTCCCATAAGTGAGTCCACCCCTCACATTATATATACAGTATATCCCATAAGTGAGTCCACCCCTCACATTATATACAGTATCTCCCATAAGAGAGTCCACCCCTCACATTATATACAGTATATCCCATAAGCGAGTCCACCCCTCACATTATATACAGTATCTCCCATAAGAGAGTCCACCCCTCACATTATATATACAGTATCTCCCATAAGTGACTCCACCCCTCACATTATATACAGTATCTCCCATAAGAGAGTCCACCCCTCACATTATATATACAGTATATCTCATAAGTGAGTCCACCCCTCACATTATATACAGTATCTCCCATAAGTGATTTCACCCCTCACATTATATACAGTATCTCCCATAAGTGAGTCCACCCTTCACATTATATATAGTATCTCCCATAAGTGAGTCCACCCCTCACATTATATACAGTATCTCCCATAAGTGAGTCAATCCCTCACATTATATATACAGTATCTCCCATAAGTGAGTCCACCCCTCACATTATATACAGTATCTCCCATAAGTGAGTCCACCCCTCACATTATATATACAGTATCTCCCATAAGTGAGTCCACCCCTCACATTATATACAGTATCTCCCATAAGTGAGTCCGCCCCTCACATTATATATACAGTATCTCCCATAAGTGAGTCCACCCCTCACATTATATATACAGTATTTCCCATAAGTGAGTCCACCCCTCACATTATATACAGTATCTCCCATAAGTGAGTCCACCCCTCACATTATATATACAGTATCTCCCATAAGTGAGTCCACCCCTCACATTATATACAGTATCTCCCATAAGTGAGTCCACCCCTCACATTATATATACAGTATATCCCATAAGTGAGTCCACCCCTCACATTATATATACAGTATCTCCCATAAGTGAGTCCACCCCTCATATTATATACCGTATTTATCGGCGTATAACACGCACTTTTTAGGCTAAAATTTTTAGCCTAATGTCTACCTGCGTGTTATACGCCGATAAGCCGCTGCAGTTCAATGATTTAAAGCGGGCGCTTTAAATCAATGAACTGCAGCGGCTTTGCAGGTGCAGAGACCACCAGCGCTGCCGGCTTCTCTGCCCCTGCCTGCCCTGGGGTCTAGAGCCCTGCTGCCGGCCCTTCTCTCCCCCTGGCTATCGGCGCCGCTGCCCCATTGCCGTCGCCGCTTCTCTCGCCCTGGCTATCGGCGCCGGCAATGGGGCGCCGGCACCGATAGTCAGGGGGAGAGAACGGGCAGCGGCGCTGATAGCCAGCGGGAGAGAAGCGGCGGCAGCAGGGCTCTAGACCACAGGAAAGGCAGGGGGAGAGAAGTGGGCAGCGACGGCCTCTCTCCCCCTGACTTTCCTGGGGGTATATCGGGGTATACACATGCACACACACGCACCCTCATTTTACCATGGATATTTGGGTAAAAAACTTTTTTTACCCAAATATCCTTGGTAAAATGAGGGTGCGTGTTATAGGCCGGTGCATGGTATACCCCGATAAATACGGTATACAGTATCTACCATAAGTGAGTCCTCCCCTCACATTATATACAGTATCTCCCATAAGTGAGTCCACCCCTCACATTATATACAGTATCTCCCATAAGTGAGTCCACCCCTCACATTATATACAGTATCTCCCATAAGTGAGTCCACCCCTCACATTATATATACAGTATCTCCCATAAGTGAGTCCACCCCTCACATTATATATACAGTATCTCCCATAAGTGAGTCCACCCCTCACATTATATACAGTATCTACCATAAGTGAGTCCTCCCCTCACATTATATACAGTATGTACCATAAGTGAGTCCTCCCCTCACATTATATACAGTATCTCCCATAAGTGAGTCCACCCCTCACATTATATATACAGTATCTACCATAAGTGAGTCCTCCCCTCACATTATATACAGTATCTCCCATAAGTGAGTCCACCCCTCACATTATATATATATTATTTCCCATAAGTGAGTCCACCCCTCACATTATATATACAGTATATCCCATAAGTGAGTCCACCCCTCACATTATATATACAGTATCTCCCATGAGTGAGTCCACCCCTCACATTATATATACAGTATGTCCCATAAGTGAGTCCACCCCTCACATTATATACAGTATCTCACATAAGTGAGTCCACCCCTCACATTATATATACAGTATCTCCCATAAGTGAGTCCACTCCTCACATTATATATACAGTATCTCCCATAAGTGAGTCCACCCCTCACATTATATATAGTATCTCCCATAAGTGAGTCCACCCCTCACATTATATATACAGTATCTCCCATAAGTGAGTCCACCCCTCACATTATATATACAGTATCTCCCATAAGTGAGTCCACCCCTCACATTATATACAGTATCTCCCGTAAGTGAGTCCACCCCTCACATTGTAATACAATGTGAGGGGTGGACTCACTTATGGGAGATACTGTATATAATGTGAGGGGTGGACTCACTTATGGGAGATACTGTATATAATGTGAGGGGTGGACTCACTTATGGGAGATACTGTATATAATGTGAGGGGTGGACTCACTTATGGGAGATACTGTATATAATGTGAGGGGTGGACTCACTTATGGGAGATACTGTATATATAATGTGAGTGGTGGACTCACTTATAGGAGATACTGTATATATAATGTGAGGGGTGGACTCACTTATGGGAGATACTGTATATATAATGTGAGGGGTGGACTCACTTATGGGAGATACTGTATATATAATGTGAGGGGTGGACTCACTTATGGGAGATACTGTATATATAATGTGAGGGGTGGACTCACTTATGGGAGATACTGTATATAATGTGAGGGGTGGACTCACTTATGGGATATACTGTATATATAATGTGAGCGGTGGAGTCACTTATGGGAGATACTGTGTATATGATGTGAGGGGTGGACTCACTTATGGGAGATACTGTATATAATGTGAGGGGTGGAGTCACTTATGGGAGATACTGTATATAATGTGAGGGGTGGACTCACTTATGGGAGATACTGTATATATAATGTGAGGGGTGGATTCACTTATGGGACATACTGTATATATAATGTGAAGGGTGGACTCACTTATGGTAGATACTGTATATATAATGTGAGGGGTGGACTCACTTATGGGAGATACTGTATATAATGTGAGGGGTGGACTCACTTATGGGATATACTGTATATATAATGTGAGGGGTGGACTCTCTTATGGGAGATACTGTATATAATGTGAGGGGTGGACTCACTTATGGGAGATACTGTATATATAATGTAAGGGGTGGACTCACTTATGTGAGATACTGTATATATAATGTGAGGGGTGGGCTCACTTATGGGAGATACTGTATATAATGTGAGGGGTGGACTCTCTTATGGGAGATACTGTATAGTGTGAGGGGTGGACTCACTTATGGGAGATACTGTATATATAATGTGAGGGTGGAATCACTTATGGGAGATACTGTATATATAATGTGAGGGGTGGACTCACTTATGGACTCACATTATATACAGTATCTCCCATAAGAGAGTCCACCCCTCACATTATATATACAGTATATCTCATAAGTGAGTCCACCCCTCACATTATATACAGTATCTCCCATAAGTGATTTCACCCCTCACATTATATACAGTATCTCCCATAAGTGAGTCCACCCTTCACATTATATATAGTATCTCCCATAAGTGAGTCCACCCCTCACATTATATACAGTATCTCCCATAAGTGAGTCAATCCCTCACATTATATATACAGTATCTCCCATAAGTGAGTCCACCCCTCACATTATATACAGTATCTCCCATAAGTGAGTCCACCCCTCACATTATATATACAGTATCTCCCATAAGTGAGTCCACCCCTCACATTATATACAGTATCTCCCATAAGTGAGTCCACCCCTCACATTATATATACAGTATCTCCCATAAGTGAGTCCACCGCTCACATTATATTTACAGTATCTCCCATAAGTGAGTCCACCCCTCACATTATATATACAGTATCTCCCATAAGTGAGTCCACCCCTCACATTATATACAGTATCTCCCATAAGTGACTCCACCCCTCTCATTATATATATAGTATCTCCCATAAGTGAGTCCACCCCTCACATTATATACAGTATCTCCCATAAGTGAGTCCGCCCCTCACATTATATATACAGTATCTCCCATAAGTGAGTCCACCCCTCACATTATATATACAGTATTTCCCATAAGTGAGTCCACCCCTCACATTATATACAGTATCTCCCATAAGTGAGTCCACCCCTCACATTATATATACAGTATCTCCCATAAGTGAGTCCACCCCTCACATTATATATACAGTATCTCCCATAAGTGCTCCATAAGTGAGTCCACCCCTCACATTATATATACAGTATATCCCATAAGTGAGTCCACCCCTCACATTATATATACAGTATCTCCCATAAGTGAGTCCACCCCTCATATTATATACCGTATTTATCGGCGTATAACACGCACTTTTTAGGCTAAAATTTTTAGCCTAATGTCTACCTGCGTGTTATACGCCGATAAGCCGCTGCAGTTCAATGATTTAAAGCGGGCGCTTTAAATCAATGAACTGCAGCGGCTTTGCAGGTGCAGAGACCACCAGCGCTGCCGGCTTCTCTGCCCCTGCCTGCCCTGGGGTCTAGAGCCCTGCTGCCGGCCCTTCTCTCCCCCTGGCTATCGGCGCCGCTGCCCCATTGCCGTCGCCGCTTCTCTCGCCCTGGCTATCGGCGCCGGCAATGGGGCGCCGGCACCGATAGTCAGGGGGAGAGAACGGGCAGCGGCGCCGATAGCCAGCGGGAGAGAAGCGGCGGCAGCAGGGCTCTAGACCACAGGAAAGGCAGGGGGAGAGAAGTGGGCAGCGACGGCCTCTCTCCCCCTGACTTTCCTGGGGGTATATCGGGGTATACACATGCACACACACGCACCCTCATTTTACCATGGATATTTGGGTAAAAAACTTTTTTTACCCAAATATCCTTGGTAAAATGAGGGTGCGTGTTATAGGCCGGTGCAAGGTATACCCCGATAAATACGGTATACAGTATCTACCATAAGTGAGTCCTCCCCTCACATTATATACAGTATCTCCCATAAGTGAGTCCACCCCTCACATTATATACAGTATCTCCCATAAGTGAGTCCACCCCTCACATTATATATACAGTATCTACCATAAGTGAGTCCACCCCTCACATTATATATACAGTATCTACCATAAGTGAGTCCTCCCCTCACATTATATACAGTATCTCCCATAAGTGAGTCCACCCCTCACATTATATATATATTATTTCCCATAAGTGAGTCCACCCCTCACATTATATATACAGTATATCCCATAAGTGAGTCCACCCCTCACATTATATATACAGTATCTCCCATGAGTGAGTCCACCCCTCACATTATATATACAGTATGTCCCATAAGTGAGTCCACCCCTCACATTATATACAGTATCTCACATAAGTGAGTCCACCCCTCACATTATATATACAGTATCTCCCATAAGTGAGTCCACTCCTCACATTATATATACAGTATCTCCCATAAGTGAGTCCACCCCTCACATTATATATAGTATCTCCCATAAGTGAGTCCACCCCTCACATTATATATACAGTATCTCCCATAAGTGAGTCCACCCCTCACATTATATATACAGTATCTCCCATAAGTGAGTCCACCCCTCACATTATATATACAGTATCTCCCATGAGTGAGTCCACCCCTCACATTATATATACAGTATGTCCCATAAGTGAGTCCACCCCTCACATTATATACAGTATCTCACATAAGTGAGTCCACCCCTCACATTATATATACAGTATCTCCCATAAGTGAGTCCACTCCTCACATTATATATACAGTATCTCCCATAAGTGAGTCCACCCCTCACATTATATATAGTATCTCCCATAAGTGAGTCCACCCCTCACATTATATATACAGTATCTCCCATAAGTGAGTCCACCCCTCACATTATATATACAGTATCTCCCATAAGTGAGTCCACCCCTCACATTATATACAGTATCTCCCGTAAGTGAGTCCACCCCTCACATTGTAATACAATGTGAGGGGTGGACTCACTTATGGGAGATACTGTATATAATGTGAGGGGTGGACTCACTTATGGGAGATACTGTATATATAATGTGAGTGGTGGACTCACTTATAGGAGATACTGTATATATAATGTGAGGGGTGGACTCACTTATGGGAGATACTGTATATATAATGTGAGGGGTGGACTCACTTATGGGAGATACTGTATATAATGTGAGGGGTGGACTCACTTATGGGAGATACTGTATATAATGTGAGGGGTGGACTCACTTATGGGAGATACTGTATATATAATGTGAGGGGTGGACTCACTTATGGGAGATACTGTATATATAATGTGAGGGGTGGACTCACTTATGGGAGATACTGTATATAATGTGAGGGGTGGACTCACTTATGGGATATACTGTATATATAATGTGAGCGGTGGAGTCACTTATGGGAGATACTGTATATATGATGTGAGGGGTGGACTCACTTATGGGAGATACTGTATATAATGTGAGGGGTGGATTCACTTATGGGACATACTGTATATATAATGTGAAGGGTGGACTCACTTATGGTAGATACTGTATATATAATGTGAGGGGTGGACTCACTTATGGGAGATACTGTATATAATGTGAGGGGTGGACTCACTTATGGGATATACTGTATATATAATGTGAGGGGTGGACTCTCTTATGGGAGATACTGTATATAATGTGAGGGGGTGGACTCACTTATGGGAGATACTGTATATAATGTGAGGGGTGGACTCACTTATGTGAGATACTGTATATATAATGTGAGGGGTGGACTCACTTATGGGAGATACTGTATATAATGTGAGGGGTGGACTCACTTATGGGAGATACTGTATATATAATGTGAGGGGTGGAATCACTTATGGAGATACTGTATATATAATGTGAGGGGTGGACTCACTTATGGGAAATACTGTATATATAATGTGAGGGGTGGACTCACTTATGGGAGATACTGTATATATAATGTGAGGGGTGGACTCACTTATGGGGTATACTGTATATAATGTAAGGGGTGGACTCACTTATGGGAGATACTGTATATAATGTAAGGGGTGGACTCACTTATGGGAGATACTGTATATATAATGTGAGGGGTGGACTCACTTATGGGAGATACTGTATATAATGTGAGGGGTGGACTCACTTATGGGAGATACTGTATATATAATGTGAGTGGTGGACTCACTTATAGGAGATACTGTATATATAATGTGAGGGGTGGACTCACTTATGGGAGATACTGTATATATAATGTGAGGGGTGGACTCACTTATGGGAGATACTGTATATAATGTGAGGGGTGGACTCACTTATGGGAGATACTGTATATAATGTGAGGGGTGGACTCACTTATGGGAGATACTGTATATATAATGTGAGGGGTGGACTCACTTATGGGAGATACTGTATATATAATGTGAGGGGTGGACTCACTTATGGGAGATACTGTATATAATGTGAGGGGTGGACTCACTTATGGGATATACTGTATATATAATGTGAGCGGTGGAGTCACTTATGGGAGATACTGTATATATGATGTGAGGGGTGGACTCACTTATGGGAGATACTGTATATAATGTGAGGGGTGGATTCACTTATGGGACATACTGTATATATAATGTGAAGGGTGGACTCACTTATGGTAGATACTGTATATATAATGTGAGGGGTGGACTCACTTATGGGAGATACTGTATATAATGTGAGGGGTGGACTCACTTATGGGATATACTGTATATATAATGTGAGGGGTGGACTCTCTTATGGGAGATACTGTATATAATGTGAGGGGTGGACTCACTTATGGGAGATACTGTATATAATGTGAGGGGTGGACTCACTTATGTGAGATACTGTATATATAATGTGAGGGGTGGACTCACTTATGGGAGATACTGTATATATAATGTGAGGGGTGGAGTCACTTATGGGAGATACTGTATATATAATGTGAGGGGTGGGCTCACTTATGGCAGATACTGTATATATAATGTGAGGGGTGGATTCACTTATGGGACATACTGTATATATAATGTGAAGGGTGGACTCACTTATGGTAGATACTGTATATATAATGTGAGGGGTGGACTCACTTATGGGATATACTGTATATAATGTGAGGGGTGGACTCACTTATGGGATATACTGTATATATAATGTGAGGGGTGGACTCTCTTATGGGAGATACTGTATATAATGTGAGGGGTGGACTCACTTATGGGAGATACTGTATATATAATGTGAGGGGTGGACTCACTTATGGGAGATACTGTATATAATGTGAGGGGTGGACTCACTTATGGGATATACTGTATATATAATGTGAGGGGTGGACTCTCTTATGGGAGATACTGTATATAATGTGAGGGGTGGACTCACTTATGGGAGATACTGTATATATAATGTGAGGGGTGGAGTCACTTATGGGAGATACTGTATATATAATGTGAGGGGTGGGCTCACTTATGGGAGATACTGTATATAATGTGAGGGGTGGACTCACTTATGGGAGATACTGTATAGTGTGAGGGGTGGACTCACTTATGGGAGATACTGTATATATAATGTGAGGGTGGAATCACTTATGGGAGATACTGTATATATAATGTGAGGGGTGGACTCACTTATGGGAGATACTGTATATAATGTGAGGGGTGGACTCACTTATGGGAGATACTGTATATATAATGTAAGGGGTGGACTCACTTATGTGAGATACTGTATATATAATGTGAGGGGTGGACTCACTTATGGGAGATACTGTATATATAATGTGAGGGGTGGACTCACTTATGGGAGATACTGTATATAATGTGAGGGGTGGACTCACTTATGGGAGATACTGTATATATAATGTGAGGGGTGGACTCACTTATGGGAGATACTGTATATAATGTGAGGGGTGGACTCACTTATGGGAAATACTGTATATATAATGTGAGGGGTGGACTCACTTATGGGAGATACTGTATATATAATGTGAGGGGTGGACTCACTTATGGGAGATACTGTATATATAATGTGAGGGGCGGACTCACTTATGGGAGATACTGTATATATAATGTGAGGGGTGGACTCACTTATGGGAGATACTGTATATATAATGTGAGGGGTGGACTCACTTATGGGAGATACTGTATATAATGTGAGGGGTGGACTCACTTATGGGAGATACTGTATATATAATGTGAGGGGTGGACTCACTTATGGGAGATACTGTATATAATGTGAGGGGTGGACTCACTTATGGGAAATACTGTATATATAATGTGAGGGGTGGACTCACTTATGGGAGATACTGTATATATAATGTGAGGGGCGGACTCACTTATGGGAGATACTGTATATAATGTGAGGGGTGGAGTCACTTATGGGAGATACTGTATATATAATGTGAGGGGTGGACTCACTTATGGGAGATACTGTATATAATGTGAGGGGTGGACTCACTTATGGGAGATACTGTATATATAATGTGAGGGATTGACTCACTTATGGGAGATACTGTATATAATGTGAGGGGTGGACTCACTTATGGGAGATACTATATATAATGTGAAGGGTGGACTCACTTATGGGAGATACTGTATATAATGTGAGGGGTGAAATCACTTATGGGAGATACTGTATATAATGTGAGGGGTGGACTCACTTATGGGAGATACTGTATATATAATGTGAGGGGTGGACTCACTTATGAGATATACTGTATATATAATGTGAGGGGTGGACTCACTTATGGGAGATACTGTATATAATGTGAGGGGTGGACTCACTTATGTGAGATACTGTATATATAATGTGAGGGGTGGACTCACTTATGGGAGATACTGTATATATAATGTAAGGGGTGGACTCACTTATGTGAGATACTGTATATATAATGTGAGGGGTGGGCTCACTTATGGGAGATACTGTATATAATGTGAGGGGTGGACTCACTTATGGGAGATACTGTATATATAATGTGAGGGGTGGAATCACTTATGGGAGATACTGTATATATAATGTGAGGGGTGGACTCACTTATGGGAAATACTGTATATATAATGTGAGGGGTGGACTCACTTATGGGAGATACTGTATATATAATGTGAGGGGTGGACTCACTTATGGGGTATACTGTATATAATGTAAGGGGTGGACTCACTTATGGGAGATACTGTATATAATGTAAGGGGTGGACTCACTTATGGGAGATACTGTATATATAATGTGAGGGGTGGACTCACTTATGGGAGATACTGTATATATAATGTGAGGGGTGGACTCACTTATGGGAGATACTGTATATATAATGTGAGGGGTGGACTCACTTATGGGAGATACTGTATATAATGTGAGGGGTGGACTCACTTATGGGAGATACTGTATATATAATGTGAGTGGTGGACTCACTTATAGGAGATACTGTATATATAATGTGAGGGGTGGACTCACTTATGGGAGATACTGTATATATAATGTGAGGGGTGGACTCACTTATGGGAGATACTGTATATAATGTGAGGGGTGGACTCACTTATGGGAGATACTGTATATAATGTGAGGGGTGGACTCACTTATGGGAGATACTGTATATATAATGTGAGGGGGGGACTCACTTATGGGAGATACTGTATATATAATGTGAGGGGTGGACTCACTTATGGGAGATACTGTATATAATGTGAGGGGTGGACTCACTTATGGGATATACTGTATATATAATGTGAGCGGTGGAGTCACTTATGGGAGATACTGTATATATGATGTGAGGGGTGGAGTCACTTATGGGATATACTGTATATAATGTGAGGGGTGGACTCACTTATGGGAGATACTGTATATAATGTGAGGGGTGGATTCACTTATGGGACATACTGTATATATAATGTGAAGGGTGGACTCACTTATGGTAGATACTGTATATATAATGTGAGGGGTGGACTCACTTATGGGAGATACTGTATATAATGTGAGGGGTGGACTCACTTATGGGATATACTGTATATATAATGTGAGGGGTGGACTCTCTTATGGGAGATACTGTATATAATGTGAGGGGTGGACTCACTTATGGGAGATACTGTATATATAATGTAAGGGGTGGACTCACTTATGTGAGATACTGTATATATAATGTGAGGGGTGGACTCACTTATGGGAGATACTGTATATATAATGTGAGGGGTGGAGTCACTTATGGGAGATACTGTATATATAATGTGAGGGGTGGGCTCACTTATGGCAGATACTGTATATATAATGTGAGGGGTGGATTCACTTATGGGACATACTGTATATATAATGTGAAGGGTAGACTCACTTATGGTAGATACTGTATATATAATGTGAGGGGTGGACTCACTTATGGGAGATACTGTATATAATGTGAGGGGTGGACTCTCTTATGGGAGATACTGTATATAATGTGAGGGGTGGACTCACTTATGGGAGATACTGTATATATAATGTGAGGGGTGGAGTCACTTATGGGAGATACTGTATATATAATGTGAGGGGTGGGCTCACTTATGGGAGATACTGTATATAATGTGAGGGGTGGACTCACTTATGGGAGATACTGTATAGTGTGAGGGGTGGACTCACTTATGGGAGATACTGTATATATAATGTGAGGGTGGAATCACTTATGGGAGATACTGTATATATAATGTGAGGGGTGGACTCACTTATGGGAGATACTGTATATAATGTGAGGGGTGGACTCACTTATGTGAGATACTGTATATATAATGTGAGGGGTGGGCTCACTTATG
Organism: Hyla sarda; assembly: GCF_029499605.1. Taxonomy (NCBI): domain Eukaryota; kingdom Metazoa; phylum Chordata; class Amphibia; order Anura; family Hylidae; genus Hyla; species Hyla sarda. The sequence continues at coordinate 390,873,158 of NC_079191.1, forward strand.
GGAGATACTGTATATAATGTGAGGGGTGGAGTCACTTATGGGAGATACTGTATATAATGTGAGGGGTGGACTCACTTATGGGATATACTGTATATAATGTGAGGGGTGGACTCACTTATGGGAGATACTGTATATAATGTGAGGGGTGGACTCACTTATGGGAGATACTGTATATATAATGTAAGGGGTGGACTCACTTATGTGAGATACTGTATATATAATGTGAGGGGTGGACTCACTTATGGGAGATACTGTATATATAATGTGAGGGGTGGACTCACTTATGGGAGATACTGTATATAATGTGAGGGGTGGACTCACTTATGGGAGATACTGTATATAATGTGAGGGGTGGACTCACTTATGGGAGATACTGTATATAATGTGAGGGGTGGACTCACTTATGGGAGATACTGTATATATAATGTGAGGGGTGGACTCACTTATGGGAGATACTGTATATAATGTGAGGGGTGGACTCACTTATGGGAAATACTGTATATATAATGTGAGGGGTGGACTCACTTATGGGAGATACTGTATATATAATGTGAGGGGTGGACTCACTTATGGGAGATACTGTATATATAATGTGAGGGGCGGACTCACTTATGGGAGATACTGTATATATAATGTGAGGGGTGGACTCACTTATGGGAGATACTGTATATATAATGTGAGGGGTGGACTCACTTATGGGAGATACTGTATATAATGTGAGGGGTGGACTCACTTATGGGAGATACTGTATATATAATGTGAGGGGTGGACTCACTTATGGGAGATACTGTATATAATGTGAGGGGTGGACTCACTTATGGGAAATACTGTATATATAATGTGAGGGGTGGACTCACTTATGGGAGATACTGTATATATAATGTGAGGGGTGGAGTCACTTATGGGAGATACTGTATATATATAATGTGAGGGGTGGACTCACTTATGGGAGATACTGTATATATAATGTGAGGGGTGGACTCACTTATGGGAGATACTGTATATATAATGTGAGGGGTGGACTCACTTATGGGAGATACTGTATATAATATGAGGGGTGGACTCACTTATGGGAGATACTGTATATAATGTGAGGGGTGAAATCACTTATGGGATATACTGTATATATAATGTGAGGGGTGGACTCACTTATGGGATATACTATATATATAATGTGAGGGGTGGACTCACTTATGTGAGATACTGTATATATAATGTGAGGGGTGGACTCACTTATGGGAGATACTGTATATATAATGTAAGGGGTGGACTCACTTATGTGAGATACTGTATATATAATGTGAGGGGTGGAATCACTTATGGGAGATACTGTATATATAATGTGAGGGGTGGACTCACTTATGGGAGATACTGTATATATAATGTGAGGGGTGGACTCACTTATGGGAAATACTGTATATATAATGTGAGGGGTGGACTCACTTATGGGAGATACTGTATATATAATGTGAGGGGTGGACTCACTTATGGGAGATACTGTATATATAATGTGAGGGGTGGACTCACTTATGGGAGATACTGTATATAATGTGAGGGGTGGACTCACTTATGGGAGATACTGTATATATAATGTGAGGGGTGGACTCACTTATGGGGTATACTGTATATAATGTAAGGGGTGGACTCACTTATGGGAGATACTGTATATAATGTGAGGGGTGGACTCACTTATGGGAGATACTGTATATATAATGTGAGGGGTGGACTCACTTATGGGAGATACTGTATATATAATGTGAGGGGTGGACTCACTTATGGGAGATACTGTATATATAATGTGAGGGGTGGACTCACTTATGGGAGATACTGTATATAATGTGAGGGGTGGACTCACTTATGGGAGATACTGTATATATAATGTGAGGGGTGGACTCACTTATGGGAGATACTGTATATATAATGTGAGGGGTGGACTCACTTATGGGAGATACTGTATATATAATGTGAGGGGTGGACTCACTTATGGAAGATACTGTATGTATAATGTGAGGGGTGGACTCACTTATGGGAGATACTGTATATATAATGTGAGGGGTGGACTCACTTATGGGAGATACTGTATATAATGTGAGGGGTGGACTCACTTATGGGAGATACTGTATATAATGTGAGGGGTGGACTCACTTATGGGAGATACTGTATATATAATGTGAGGGGTGGACTCACTTATGGGAGATACTGTATATAATGTGAGGGGTGGACTCACTTATGGGAGATACTGTATATATAATGTGAGGGGTGGACTCACTTATGGGAGATACTGTATATATAATGTGAGGGGTGGACTCACTTATGGGAGATACTGTATATATAATGTGAGGGGTGGACTCACTTATGGGAGATACTGTATATAATGTGAGGGGTGGACTCACTTATGGGAGATACTGTATATAATGTGAGGGGTGGACTCACTTATGGGAGATACTGTATATAATGTGAGGGGTGGACTCACTTATGGGATATACTGTATATAATGTGAGGGGTGGAGTCACTTATGGGATATACTGTATATATAATGTGAGGGGTGGACTCACTTATGGGAGATACTGTATATAATGTGAGGGGTGGACTCACTTATGGGAGATACTGTATATATAATGTGAGGGGTGGACTCACTTATGGGATATACTGTATATATAATGTGAGGGGTGGACTCACTTATGGGAGATACTGTATATATAATGTGAGGGGTGGACTCACTTATGGGAGATACTGTATATATAATGTGAGGGGTGGACTCACTTATGGGAGATACTGTATATAATGTGAGGGGTGGACTCACTTATGGGAGATACTGTATATATAATGTGAGGGGTGGACTCACTTATGGGAGATACTGTATATATAATGTGAGGGGTGGACTCACTTATGGGAGATACTGTATATATAATGTGAGGTTTGGACTCACTTATGGGAGATACTGTATATAATGTGAGGGGTGGACTCACTTATGGGAGATACTGTATATATAATGTGAGGGGTGGACTCACTTATGGGGTATACTGTATATAATGTAAGGGGTGGACTCACTTATGGGAGATACTGTATATAATGTGAGGGGTGGACTCACTTATGGGAGATACTGTATATATAATGTGAGGGGTGGACTCACTTATGGGAGATACTGTATATATAATGTGAGGGGTGGACTCACTTATGGGAGATACTGTATATATAATGTGAGGGGTGGACTCACTTATGGGAGATACTGTATATAATGTGAGGGGTGGACTCACTTATGGGAGATACTGTATATATAATGTGAGGGGTGGACTCACTTATGGGAGATACTGTATATATAATGTGAGGGGTGGACTCACTTATGGGAGATACTGTATATATAATGTGAGGGGTGGACTCACTTATGGAAGATACTGTATGTATAATGTGAGGGGTGGACTCACTTATGGGAGATACTGTATATATAATGTGAGGGGTGGACTCACTTATGGGAGATACTGTATATAATGTGAGGGGTGGACTCACTTATGGGAGATACTGTATATAATGTGAGGGGTGGACTCACTTATGGGAGATACTGTATATATAATGTGAGGGGGGGACTCACTTATGGGAGATACTGTATATATAATGTGAGGGGTGGACTCACTTATGGGAGATACTGTATATATAATGTGAGGGGTGGACTCACTTATGGGAGATACTGTATATATAATGTGAGGGGTGGACTCACTTATGGGAGATACTGTATATAATGTGAGGGGTGGACTCACTTATGGGAGATACTGTATATAATGTGAGGGGTGGACTCACTTATGGGAGATACTGTATATAATGTGAGGGGTGGACTCACTTATGGGATATACTGTATATAATGTGAGGGGTGGAGTCACTTATGGGATATACTGTATATATAATGTGAGGGGTGGACTCACTTATGGGAGATACTGTATATAATGTGAGGGGTGGACTCACTTATGGGAGATACTGTATATATAATGTGAGGGGTGGACTCACTTATGGGATATACTGTATATATAATGTGAGGGGTGGACTCACTTATGGGAGATACTGTATATATAATGTGAGGGGTGGACTCACTTATGGGAGATACTGTATATATAATGTGAGGGGTGGACTCACTTATGGGAGATACTGTATATAATGTGAGGGGTGGACTCACTTATGGGAGATACTGTATATATAATGTGAGGGGTGGACTCACTTATGGGAGATACTGTATATATAATGTGAGGGGTGGACTCACTTATGGGAGATACTGTATATATAATGTGAGGTTTGGACTCACTTATGGGAGATACTGTATATAATGTGAGGGGTGGACTCACTTATGGGAGATACTGTATATATAATGTGAGGGGTGGACTCACTTATGGGAGATACTGTATATATAATGTGAGGGGTGGACTCACTTATGGGAGATACTGTATATATAATGTGAGGTTTGGACTCACTTATGGGAGATACTGTATATAATGTGAGGGGTGGACTCACTTATGGGAGATACTGTATATATAATGTGAGGGGTGGACTCACTTATGGGAGATACTGTATATATAATGTGAGGGGTGGACTCACTTATGGGAGATACTGTATATAATGTGAGGGGTGGACTCACTGATGGGAGATACTGTATATATAATGTGAGGGGTGGACTCACTTATGGGAGATACTGTATATAATGTGAGGGGTGGACTCACTTATGGGAGATACTGTATATAATGTGAGGGGTGGACTCACTTATGGGAGATACTGTATATATAATGTGAGGGGTGGAATCACTTATGGGAGATACTGTATATATAATGTGAGGGGTGGACTCTCTTATGGGAGATACTGTATATATAATGTGAGGGGTGGACTCACTTATGGGAGATACTGTATATATAATGTGAGGGGTGGACTCACTTATGGGAGATACTGTATATAATGTGAGGGGTGGACTCACTTATGGGAGATACTGTATATAATGTGAGGGGTGGACTCACTTATGGGATATACTGTATATAATGTGAGGGGTGGAGTCACTTATGGGATATACTGTATATATAATGTGAGGGGTGGACTCACTTATGGGAGATACTGTATATAATGTGAGGGGTGGACTCACTTATGGGAGATACTGTATATATAATGTGAGGGGTGGACTCACTTATGGGATATACTGTATATATAATGTGAGGGGTGGACTCACTTATGGGAGATACTGTATATATAATGTGAGGGGTGGACTCACTTATGGGAGATACTGTATATATAATGTGAGGGGTGGACTCACTTATGGGAGATACTGTATATAATGTGAGGGGTGGACTCCCTTATGGGAGATACTGTATATATAATGTGAGGGGTGGACTCACTTATGGGAGATACTGTATATATAATGTGAGGGGTGGACTCACTTATGGGAGATACTGTATATATAATGTGAGGTTTGGACTCACTTATGGGAGATACTGTATATAATGTGAGGGGTGGACTCACTTATGGGAGATACTGTATATATAATGTGAGGGGTGGACTCACTTATGGGAGATACTGTATATATAATGTGAGGGGTGGACTCACTTATGGGAGATACTGTATATAATGTGAGGGGTGGACTCACTTATGGGAGATACTGTATATATAATGTGAGGGGTGGACTCACTTATGGGAGATACTGTATATAATGTGAGGGGTGGACTCACTTATGGGAGATACTGTATATATAATGTGAGGGGTGGACTCACTTATAGGAGATACTGTATATATAATGTGAGGAGTGGACTCACTTATGGGATATACTGTATATATAATGTGAGGTTTGGACTCACTTATGGGAGATACTGTATATAATGTGAGGGGTGGACTCACTTATGGGAGATACTGTATATATAATGTGAGGGGTGGAATCACTTATGGGAGATACTGTATATATAATGTGAGGGGTGGACTCTCTTATGGGAGATACTGTATATATAATGTGAGGGGTGGACTCACTTATGGGAGATACTGTATATATAATGTGAGGGGTGGACTCACTTATGGCAGATACTGTATATATAATGTGAGGGGTGGAGTCACTTATGGGAGATACTGTATATATAATGTGAGGGGTGGAGTCACTTATGGGAGATACGGTATATATAATGTGAGGGGTGGACTCACTTATGGGAGATACTGTATATATAATGTGAGGGGTGGACTCACTTATGGGAGATACTGTATATAATGTGAGGGGTGGACTCACTTATGGGAGATACTGTATATATAATGTAAGGGGTGGACTCACTTATGGGAGATACTGTATATAATGTGAGGGGTGGACTCACTTATGGGAGATACTGTATACAATTTTGTTTTCACGTTCACATTATGGGGCATTGAGAGAAGATTGATAGGGAAACCTTTTCTTGAATTTTAGCACAAGGCCACAACATAACAAAATGTAAAATGTAAAAGGTTCTGAAGATTTTCTGAATGCATTGTGTAAATATTATTGCTCCACTACATGCAATGTTTCCCAACATTAGAACACTCTTTGCTCTGGTTGTAAAATGTAGCCTTCAAATCTCCCCCTGCGACCACATCCCGGGGGCTTGTATACCACCACAGGCACAAGTCACTTTGCTTTCCCCTGCACGAAATAATAGAAGATAGACTTAAGCCTGGAGTAAGGTTATAGTGTTGAGTGAGAGCCTGAACTTTCTGCAGCATGTAAAGAACTGTTGGCTTCTTGTCTTTGATGGTTAACATCTTGGAAATCAATTGAAAACATTTCAATATACATAGATACTGTTCCCATAGCAGCGTAACAACACAACGAACAGCCTCCCAAATATATCCAGTGCAAGACTAAAAATAGTTGAAGTACTATAAGAAAATATGCGCTTATACATTGCCTACAGTCCCACAATATCATCCTAGCACCATTATAGACCAGAAATCCTAAAAATACAGGCTTCCTAAGAACATTCACATATACAACAGGGAGTTTGAGATTTATGTTTGTTGGGGGGGAAGTTATGGCATCTGGCATTTTAGGGGCATATGCTGGGTTTTAGCAGACCTAAGCGAAGGATATATTCTGTCTTGAAATGGATGTGACTACCTAGTGTTAGCTGTGGCTAACACTAAATGCCCCTTTACACAGAATGATTATCCGATTGAATGACTGTTCACAGGATTGACGATAATCTTCTGATTGTATACACTGAATCTTATGCCACAGCACAGTATTAATCTGTGTTATTGGCGCTGCACTTGTTTAGGCTGCCTCAGTGGTCCCGATCAGCACCCTGAACTTACTTTGATTGCAGCATCAAAAGGGTTAATTCCAGATATCATTCTGATCAGTGATGTCCAGTATAGCAGCTGGGTGTGCCCAGCTCCTAAGCCCGCTTCATAGACCAGGAGCAGACCCTATGTCTAGAGGTTAAAGTCACTATTGTGAGCTGGACATCACCTACTTACACAAGGTCTGGCCAGTAATGATAATGTTCCTGTAACAGGTCATGGCAGGTGGTGGATCCTCTGGGCATGTGTGGATGATGACGGGAGCCGTGCCACGTGTCTAAGGTGCCGCTGGTTTTCACCAGAGTCCGCCGCAAAGCGGGATGATCTTGCTGCAGCAGGTGGCACCCAGGTCGCTACCCCTGGCACGACTCGTCCACACAGGTAGCTGGGATGTGGCATGGAACAAAAGGAAACTGGCAAGATGTGGTCAAGGTAGCAGTAGGTCAGGGCAGGCGGCACAGGTGCAGGGTCAGGTAATGGAACTAGGATCAGGAACACAGGAACACAGAAACTTTCTCTAGGGCACAAAGGCAACAAAGATCCGGCAGGGAACAAAAGGAGGAGCTGATCTTTAAGGACACGGAACAGGTGTAGACACTTGATTAAAGGGGTACTCCGGTGGTCAACGTGTTTTTCCATTTTTGACTTACCCTATTTGTTTTGTTTCATTTCTATTCTTGTTGTTTAGGCTACTCTATTCCCATTCTTTGTTGTCTTTTTATCCCCCACTCTGTTTTCCTATCTTTGCTTCTATTTCCTGGTTCTTGCTGTGCTGAAAACTACAAATCCCAGCATGCCACATGCCTTGCTGGTTTGGGGCGGCTCCTTTTTTTTGTTCCGCCCTTTACCCACCCTACTATTTTCCCGGGTCGGCACACTAATATAATCAACCTTGAATGGGATATACTGCCATACACACACAAAAGGGACTACAACTCCCAGCATGTGTCATTCAGGAGTCTTAAGTCTGTGGAATAACACCAGCATGCTGCCTCTGTAGTCTCCTGGGGGTTGTAGTTCATCACACCTCTATAGGGCATACACCAGTGTTTCCCAACCAGGGTGCCTCCAGGTGTTGCAAAACTACTACTACCAGCATGCCCGGACAGCAAAAAGCTTCCTGGCATGCTGGGAGTTGTAGTTTTGATACAGCTGAAGACACCCTGGTTGGGAAACAATGCACTTTGTTTGTAATATACTGAATCGGCTAGAACAGTGTTTCCCAACCAGTGTGCCTCCAGCTGTTGCAAAACTACAACTCCCAGCATGCCCAAAGGCTGTCAGGGCATGCTGGGAGTTGTAGTTTTGCAACAGCTGGAGGCACACTGATTTGTAAACACTAGTATACACACACACACACACACATAACAGGGACTACAACTCCCAGCATGTGTCATTCAGGAGTCCCCCCCCCCCCCACTTCTTACATAAAACTCATCCCCAGTCCGAGATTTATTCCCCTGCAGTCTATACATCCCCAACCTGTGCAATTTGTTATCCTCCCCTTCAGATAACATTCTTATCTTCTCTGTCTTCTTTCAGTGCAGACCTGCGTCCTCAGAAGACAAAGCAGGGGGAGGGGAGATGAGGAGCTGTGTACGTCCTCTCTCTCCCCCTGCTCTGGCTTCTTTCTCATGCAGACCTGCACCCCCTAGGAGGGGGAGATGAGGGGACGTGGCTTCTTTCTCTCATGCACACCTGCGTCCTCCGGGAGGGGGAGATGAGGGGGCGTGGCTTCTTTCTCTCATGCACACCTGCGTCCTCCAGGAGGGGGAGATGAGGGGACGTGGCTTCTTTCTCTCATGCAGACCTGCGTCCTCCGGGAGGGGGAGATGAGGGGGCGTGGCTTCTTTCTCTCATGCACACCTGCGTCCTCCAGGAGGGGGAGATGAGGGGACGTGGCTTCTTTCTCTCATGCAGACCTGCGTCCTCCGGGAGGGGGAGATGAGGGGGCGTGGCTTCTTTCTCTCATGCAGACCTGCGTCCTCCGGGCTCTGAAAGAACAGAAAAAAAAGAAAGCCCTGACGTGTTGTCCACAGCCTAATCCTAACATGGCCGACACTCTGGATCACTGTAAGAGATCCAACGCAGAACTACAGAACTTCCTGGTCCACAAAAAGGTAAGAAAAAAATACACATGCTACACAAACATATAATACATGTCAACTGCAAAAAACATGAACATTAAAAGATGCAATATAGGCAAAAATCTTAACCACCGGAGTACCCCTTTAATAGAGCACTGTCGCTTTAAGTGAAAGGACTCCGGCGTGTGCGTGCCCTAGGAGGCGAGGGCACGTGTGCCGGGGCTGCGAGGACACGGAGAGGTGGAAGATGAGGGGGGTGAGTGACAGGCTGGGATTCGCATGCGGGCGCATCCCGCAATGCAAATCCCAGCCCCACCGGCAGCGGGGACATAAGCAGAGGGCGCTCACGGCTTGCGTGTCCGGCCGGAGCGCAGGTGTTACAGTCTCTTTTACATGGGCCGATTCTGATTGCATGTAATAGTCCCCTATGGGGACTAAAAAATGGTGCAAAAAAAAATAAATTTTAAGGGATCTGTCATCAGTATCAACGGTACTAATCTGTTGGTACAGGGTTATAGTGCAGTGACACTGATGAAAACCATACTTGCCGATCTGCTTGGAACATAGGGGTTGTTGCCAAGCCCCTTGTGCATGGTGAAGTCCGGTGTCCTGAAGATCCCTGCACCCTGGCCTATAAATTGTCACGCCTCCTCCCACTGTGCTAAGCCTCTTTTTCTGCAGAATGGAGCTCCACAGATCAGAACACCGAACGTCACAGTGCACAGGAGGCTTGGAAACACCCCCAATCTTCCAAGCTTCTCATTGTCATATACAGTAAATTGGGGATTACAGAAGAATAGAGCCACAGACAGAAGTTTGGTAAGTATGGTTTTCATCAGTGTCACCCGCACTATAACCCTGTACCAACAGGTTAGTGCTTGTGATACTGATGACAGGTTCTTTTTTAACCCCTTAAGGACTCAGGGTTTTTCCGTTTTTGCACTTTCGTTTTTTCCTCCTTACCTTTTAAAAATCATAACCCTTTCAATTTTCCACCTAAAAATCCATATTATGGCTTATTTTTTGCATCGCCAATTCTACTTTGCAGTAACATTAGTCATTTTACCCAAAAATGCACGGTGAAACGGAAAAAAAATCATTGTTTGACAAAATCGAAGAAAAAACGCCATTTTGTAACTTTTAGGGGCTTCCGTTTCTACGCAGTGCATATTTCGGTAAAAATTACACCTTATCATTATTCTGTAGGTTCATACGGTTAAAATGATACCCTACTTATATAGGTTTGATTTTGTCGCACTTATGGAAAAAAATCATAACTACATGAAGGAAAATTTATACGTTTAAAAATGTCATCTTCTGACCCCTATAACTTTTTTATTTTTCCACATACAGGGCGGTATGAGGACTAATTTTTTGCGCCGTGATCTGAAGTTTTTATCGGTATGATTTTTGTTTTGATCTGACTTTTTGATCACTTTTTATTCATTTTTTAATGGTATAAAAAGTGACCAAAATACGCTTTTTTGGACTTTGGAATTTTTTTGCGCGTACGCCATTGACCATGCGGTTTAATTAATGATATATTTTTATAGTTCTGACATTTACGCATGCGGCGATACCACATATGTTTATTTTTATTTTTTTTTACACTGTTTTATTTTTTTTATGGGAAAAGGGGGGTGATTCAAACTTTTATTAGGGAAGGGGTTAAATGACCTTTATTAACACTTTTTTTTTTACATTTTTTTTGCAGTGTTATAGGTCCCATAGGGACCTATAACACTGCACACCCTGATCTTTTACACAGATCACAGGCGTGTATTAACACGCCTGTGATCAGTGTTATCGGCGCTTGACTGCTCCTGCAGTCATTCGCCGATCAGACACCGAGGAGGCAGGTAAGGGCCCTCCTGGTGTCTGGTCAGCTGTTCGGGACGCCGCGATTTCACCGCGGCGGTCCCGAACAGCCCGACTGAGCAGCCGGGTCACTTTCACTTTCACTTTAGAAGCGGCGGTCAGCTTTGACCGCCGCTTCTAAAGGGTTAATACCGCACATCGCCGCGATCGGCGATGTGTGGTATTAGCCGCGGGTCCCGGCCGTTGGTGAGCATCGGGACCGACGCGATATGATGCGGGATCGCGGCGCGATCCCGCTTCATATCGCGGGAGCCGGCGCAGGACGTAAATATACGTCCTGCGTCGTTAAGGGGTTAATAAATGTAAATAAGCCCCTTTCCTAATAAAAGTTTGAATCACCCCCCTTTTTCCATGTTTCATATAAAATAATGTGAATAAAAATAAACATAAACATTTGGTATTGCTGCATGTGGAAATGTCTAAACTACTAAACTATAGCATTAATGAAAAAATACCAGAGCCCAATGTTTGGTCAATTCATATAGCAGGAAATATAATAATAAAAAGCAATCAAAAAGCCCAATTAAAACAAAAATGCTACTGATAAAAACTAGAAATCACAGTGCAAAAAATGAGCCCTCATACAGCCCCATATACAAAAAAATCAGAAGAGGACAATTTTAAGCAGACAAAAAGCTATAATTCTTGAAAAGTAGTAAAATGAAACAAAACCTACATAAATTGGGTATTATTGTAATAGAATGGACCTACAAGTTAATGTGTCATTTTTACAGTTAAGTGCACTGCATTGAAACCAAACCCCCCCCCCCCCCCCCCCCCCCCCCCCCCCGAAAATTGAATTTTTTTTTGCCCTAGAAATTATTACTTTTTATGTTTGTTTCAACATATATGTTGTGGTAAAATGAGTGATGTCATTACAAAATACAATAGGTGGCGCAAAAAACAAGCTGTAGGTGACTGTAGGTGGGAAAGCATTATGGCTAGAAGGAAAGGAGGAAAAAATGAAGAATAAAAAAAATATGAAAAATCACTGCATCTTTAAGTGGTTAAAGGGGTACTCCGGTGGAAACCTTTTTTTTTTTTTTTTTAAATCAACTGGCGCCAGAAAGTTAAACAGATTTGTAAATTACTTCTATTAATAAAATCTTAATCCTTCCAGTACTTATTAGCTGCTGAATAGTACAGAGGAGATTATTTTCTTTTTGGAACACAGAGCTCTCTGCTGGCATCACGAGCACTGTGCTCTCTGCTGACATCTCTGTCCATGTTAGGAACTGACCAGAGCAGCATATGTTTGCTATGGCGATTTTCTCCTACTCTGGACAGTTCTTAAAATGGACAGAGATGTCAGCAGAGAGCTCTGTGTTCCAAAAATAAAAGAATTTCCTCTGTACTATTGAGCAGCTAATAAATACTGGAAGGATTAAGATTTTTTAATAGAAGTAATATACAAATCTGTTTAACTTTCTGTCACCAGTTGATTAAAAAAAAAAGTTTTTCACCGGAGTACCCCTTTTAAGGGCCACACGAATGATCCAGGTGCATTGTGTCTGCAGTGATCATCACTTACATTGGGGCAGATCCTGGCATGCATTGAAAGAACTTTGGCTGACACTAAGGGTTGAGGGTCTTTTTATATGACCATGGTGGGGCTGTGGTTCTAACACTTGGGTAACACTGTATCTGACAATGGGGGCATTGTGACACGCATTGCAATTTGACTGGCACAGATTGGGGTGCACCCTGTGGCCAAAATATTAATACACAACTCAGCTGCTGCAGACCCTTTGTAAAAACACTACAGACTAAGAGAGCTTGCCCCATTCCTTGTCCTTTTTGGCGAGAAGACATAACTAATAAGTAAGATGCACTTGTTCTACCATTCTCTATTGGCTAATATTAAAATGCCATAGAAAGATTTCCCAAAAAATTTTCAGGACTTTATTTAGATATCTTTATCTATACAGTATGATTCTTGACCATATGATCTACATAGCGTTGTTGCATGTGTAGGCTTTTTTTTAGTCATATCATGGCTAGCTTAAAGGGGTATTCCAGGAAAAACTTTTATATATATATATACATATATATATATATATATATATATATATATATATATATATATATATCAACTGGCTCCAGAAAGTTAAACAGATTTGTAAATTACTTCTATTCAAAAATCTTAATCCTTTCAATAATTATCAACTGTTGAAGTTGAGTTGTTGTTTTCTGTCTGACAACAGTGCTCTCTGCTGACATCTCTGCTTGTCTCGGGAACTGCACAGAGTAGAAGAGTTTTGCTATGGGGATTTGCTTCTACCCTGGACAGTTCCCGAGACAGGTGTCATCAGAGAGCACTTAGACAGAAAAGAACAACTCAACTTCAGCAGCTCATAAGTACTGACAGGATTAAGATGTTTTAATAGAAGTAATTTACAAATCTTAAACCGCATAAGGAGGAGAAAGCACACCATACAGCTAAACATGCAAATATACGATACCGCTGGTAATCACTGGCAGCATCCAGACCCGATGTATAACATATGCAGCACCTCCGGGGTGCACACACTAGCTAAAGTATCAAGCAATACAATAAGAAAGGGTAGCGTGCACTCACCGCGGGTATACTGCTGCAAGCCCGAGGTCCGGGATTACCGCGGCATGGACGAGGACGGTAAGGGGCGCTCAGAGGCTACGCCGGCAGTTTTGGACGTAGGAACGTCCTTCTTCCGGCCTTACCGGCCTCTTCCATGCCACGGTAATCCCGGACCTCGGGCTTGCAGCAGTATACCCGCGGTGAGTGCACGCTACCCTTTCTTATTGTATTCATTTACAAATCTGTTTAACTTTCTGGAGCCAGTTGATATATAAAAAAAATAAAAATTTTCCTGGAATACCCCTTTAATACTTTTGTCAGACATATACCTTCATTTTGAACTGGGGAATTAAAATGTATATAGCAAAAAAATATAAAAATCAGATGTAGGTTCACTATAGAAGCATATTTATTATGTTTTATGTATAGTGACCCTTTATAAAAAGCTAAAATACTACTTCTTCATGAAGGTAAAGGGAACACCTCACCACTGAAGTAAAAATCCAGAACCACAGGGGTCTTCATACAGGGGGCTTCTCCGGTTGTATGGCTGCATGTTCAGGGACTATTTGGTTATCATGACCTGCTCGTGGACCTGTTCCGATACGAGTCTTAGCGGGAATTTTACTTTGTCCCTGGAGGGTAACTTTAAGTTCTCAGGCAATTCCATATAGATGACATTTTAGTTACGTGGGTAGGAAATGCCTTCATATGTTTAAGCCTCCCTAATAAAAGGAGCTTTGTCTACAACCCATCCAAAACAATACAATAAGCCCTTATGACCCAATGTGTAGACGCAGAAGCCCAAAGCTAAAACCAAGACTTAGCAAAATGTGAAAAAGTCAAAATGCCACAAATCATCTATTATTACTGATGAGTATCAAATTATAAGATATTTGGGCACCCGACCAGCTCAGAAACGTATATAAAAGTTGTGTGAGAAAGAAGGAAACATGAAGGATTAAAGGGTTACTCCGCTGCCCAGCGTTTGGAACAAACTGTTCCGAACCCTGGAGCCGGCGGGGCCGGGAGTTCGTGATGTCATAGCCTCGCCCCCTCATGATGTCACACCCCACCCCCTCAATGCAAGTCTATGGGAGGGGCGTGACAGCCGTCACGCCCCTCCCATAGACTTGCATTGAGGGGGTGGAGTGTGATGTCATGAGGGGGCGGGGCTATGACATCACGAGCTCCCGGCCCCGCCGACTCCAGCGTTCGGAACAGTTTGTCCCAAACATTGAGTAGAGGAGTAACCCTTTAAGTCTCACATTATTTGCCTGTGCTGAATCATTTTATTCTGGTCTTGTCAGATTCCAGGTTATATTCCTGATTATAAAGAGGACACTTGTGTCCAGGTAAACCCTACCCCCCACCTTGGAGACATATGTCACCTCCATCACCCAGGTATGACAATCTATTTGCACATACTCCCAATAGCAAGACGTGGACATTTAAAAGATTTCAAGTGTGCTTCCAAAAGTAGAAAAACTTTATTATGTTAATATTCGTATTTAAATGGGCACTGTCAGATCCAAAAACTTTTTATATGTTGTTACTTATGAAAATGTAAGAGCTTTTGTAATATGATTGTTTGATGCTGGGACTAGAGATGAGCGAACTTACAGTAAATTCAATTCGTCACGAACTTCTCGGCTCGGAAGTTGATGACTTTTCCTGCATAAATTAGTTCAGCTTTCAGGTGCTCCGGTGGGCTGGAAAAGGTGGATACAGTCCTAGGAGACTCTTTCCTAGGACTGTATCCACCTTTTCCAGCCCACCGGAGCACCGGAAAGCTGAACTAATTTATGCAGGAAAAGTCAGCAACCGCCGAGCTGAGAAGTTCGCGACGAATTAAATTTACTGTAAGTTCGCTCATCTCTAGCTGGGACCCTTCCCCACCTAATCAAACAAACAAAAGGCAGTACTCAGTTATGCACTGTGCTCTTTTTTTTTAACTCGGTTCTCCTCGAAAAGTGGTGCAAGCACTTGTTAGTAGGGCCATATAGACTTGTTAGTAGGGCCATATAGACTTGTTAGTAGGGCCATATAGACTTGTTAGTAGGGCCATATAGACTTGTTAGTAGGGCCATATAGACTTGTTAGTAGGGCCATATAGACTTGTTAGTAGGGCCATATAGACTTGTTAGTAGGGCCATATAGACTTGTTAGTAGGGCCATATAGACTTGTTAGTAGGGCCACATGGCTAGTTATCCACCAGAATCTTCAGCTCTCCCTCACCACTATTGCGCAGTGACTCAAGGTTCTATCACAGAAAAGAGAACATACAGATACATAATATTCGGTGTATATTTGGTGAGAATATCTGTGTGTATGTTTGCCTATAATTCATTATATCAATATATACACCTGTATACATACAGAATACACAGACTATATTGTTCTGCCGAAGGCCTAAATGATGCATGATAGTAACACTATACACACATTGTAGGCTGGGTATATGTCTTCCTTGTTACATCCTGGTCTCTGTGGAAGGCACTGTACTCCGGTGGGGAAAAAAAATATATTTTTAATAAACTGGTGCCAGAAAGTTAAACAGATTTGTAAATTACTTATATTTAAAAAATTTAACCCTTCCAGTACTTATCAGCTGCTGTATGCTCCAGAGGAAGTTGTGTAGTTATTTTCTGTCTGACCACAGTGCTCTCTGTTGACACCTGTGTCCATGTCAGGAACTGTCCAGAGCAGGATAAGTTGGTTATGGGGATTTGCTCCTGCTCTGGACAGTTCCTGATATGGACAGAGGTGTCAGCAGATAGCACTGTGGTCAGACAGTAAAGACATTAAAAAATAAAATAATTTCCTGTGGAGTATACAGCAGCTGATAAGTACTGAAAGGATTAAGATTTTTTAAATAGAAGTAATTTACAAATCTGTTTAACTTTCTGGTACCAGTTGATTTAAAAAAAAATAATAATAATTCCACCGGAGTACCCCTTTAATCACGTTCTGTCGACTGTTATTAAAGGGAATGTGCAGTGCCCCAGTACCATCTCCCAGCTACTAAGCTAGATAGTTGTCATTTGGCTGAGGTTTTATCTCTCTAAGTGTCTGAATTTGTACCTTAGTATTGTAAGTTAAACTTGAATAGCTTGCTATTTTTTTGTTACATTTCTACCTCTGCATACACTTTGATATTATAGATATGTAAGGGTTAACATTTGTATTCTTTGCTGTCACCACTGATTAGCTATGCATGTAAGAATGTATGGAACATTGGTCACCTGACTACCATAAACTAGTTTCTATGTTGAAACTACTGGAGGTTTTGGAGGAATGAGTCTCCACCACTCGATCATTCTCTGCTGGAACCAGAAAAATGTGAGAGTGTCTAGCAGTTTGGCTTCTTCTGGATAGACTAAAGTCTGGTCTAGCTTAGGCTAAAGTGCAAATGTGCCTGTCTGCTCATTGCTAGGTCATGTGAGAAAGAGGATAAGACATAATCAGTAACCAGTTTCCAAGACCTGGTTTTGCCAGTAAATCCATATATTTTTCCAGATGCTAGAACCTAGCTTGACCCAGATGAGCCATTCTTGAGAACATGGCACCTGTCTCTACTCCACGCAGAGAGGGAATCTCTAAAGTCCTGTTTTTGGTTCACGAGGTAAAATTGTCTACTCAGAAGGGGGAATAGCTGAACAAGGACTGTTCTGCAAACACTTAAATGAGAACTCTGGGATACAAATACATTTTTTAAACTTCCCAACACTGCTGGGAATAAAAAAAAAAATACTCAGATCCTCTTCCTGTTTGCCAGTGGTGGATCTGTCAGACTGCGGCTCAATTGATTGCCGGTTGTAGCGATGAACCGCCTCTGCTAGCGATATTCTGAGTGCCAGTGTGATGTAATCAGTCATGGCACCAGGAAAAAGACCAGGGCTGGAGCCGAATACATCACGCTGCCACGTAGCCTATCGCTAGCCATGGCGGGTCATCGCTGCAACCGGCGATCAGTTGAGCCACAGTGTAGCGGATTGACCAATGGCAACCAGGAAGAGGATCGCCACAGAGGTTGGAGACGGTTATTGGAGGCATCGGGGGAGCGGCAGCAAGTATGTATAGTTCATTTATTTTAATTGCCAGCAGTCTTGGGGAAAAAATTGTATCCCCAAGTCCTTTAACTGTTTGTGCACACTTAACTTGTACAATATGCACAGAATAATTCACCAAATCACTGACCTCAGCAGTCACATGCAAGGTAACAGCCATCTGCGGCCAGCTCCCGAACCTGCACCATACTCCCTAACCTAACATTTGATGTATATGTACAATAAACTATTGATACATGCATTGTAGTTGACATGATGCCTTGGACTGGGCTCTATCTGCACACAGGCCTTGGGAATTGCAGATTCTCCAGGAACTTGGTGTTTACCTTCCCTGTCTGTCTACACGGTATAAGTAATGTATGCAGCAGGTTCCTGTTTCACTAGCCATAGAATGTGTGCACTATGGAAACTTCATGTCTGAACTTATCAGAAATAAATCCTGACTGCCAGTAAGTAAAATATCATTTTTCCAGTATGAATTATTGAGAGAGCTATCAGAGCCATATGATACATAACAGCGCCAAGCAGTGCCCAAATAACAGCATTATACAATGCCCATATAAAACTGGTCAGGCCCTGGTTTCTCAAGCATCAGAGACCTGACTTCCAAGAAGAATGTGAAGATTTCCATAAGAAAAAAAATCCTGGCACTCCAGGCTTTATCATGTTGATTAGATTAAAATATATCAACTTTATA
Organism: Hyla sarda; assembly: GCF_029499605.1. Lineage (NCBI taxonomy): Eukaryota > Metazoa > Chordata > Amphibia > Anura > Hylidae > Hyla > Hyla sarda. The sequence continues at coordinate 390,891,729 of NC_079191.1, forward strand.
AAAACATTTAAAATACATTAAAAAAAAAATTCTATAATGAACCAATGCGTGTCAGAAAAACCCATTGTCTAGGTATATATCCAAATAAATAAGAAATCTTGTACTCTGACAAAAGACTTAAAGGGGTACTCCGGTGGAAAACATTTAAAAAAAAAAAAAAAAAAAGCTGGTGCCAGAAAGTCAAACAGATTTGTAAATTACTTCTATTAAAACATCTTTACCCTTCCAGTACTTATTAGCAGTTGTATGCTACAGAGGAAATTCTATTCTTTTTTAAATTTTTTTTGTCTTGTCCACAGTGCTTTCTGCTGGCACCTCTGTCCGTATCAGGAACTGTCCAAAGCAGGAGAAAATCCTCATAGCAAACCTATGCTGCTCTGGACAGTTCTAGACATGGACAGAGGTGTCCACAGAGAGCACTGTGGACAAGACAAGAAAGAAATAAAAAAAAGAATAGAATTTCCTCTGTAGCAAACAGCTGCTAATAAGTACTGAAAGGATTAAGATTTTTTAAATAGAAGTAATTTACAAATCTGTTTAATGTTCTGGCACCAGTTCATAAAAAAAAAAAAAAAATAATAAGTTTTCCACCGGAGTACCCCTTTAAAGGGGTAGTCGGGGGGAACTAAACCCATAGCCCATCCTTTCCCTCTCACCAACCTATTTATTCGTCTAAATATCATTCATTAGCTTTATAGAGCAATTTCCCTCTTTCAGCTGTCACTTAGGCTGCTTTCACACTATGAATTTCTCCGTTTAGGAACTTCCGTCAGAAGTTCCGTCACTACAGCTGCGAAACCCGGCCGTTACAAAACTCCTGACGGCCGTGACTAAATTGCATTGCAGCCTATGGGGTTTTGTAACTGCTCGTTTGCACCCGTATATGCCCGTAATTCATTACAGGCGTTATACAGTGACGGGACATCGTGGTGGAAAAATTACTGAATGCAAACATGCAGATAAACCAAACAAAGGGGGAGAAAACCAAAAGAAACAAAACCGTAACTGGGTGGCAGCCACCGATTCAGGAGAAGGAACAAGCCTCGGGAGCTAAGTCCGCCAAACCGTAGCCACCCAGAGCGTAAGGCCAAAAGACCACTCACCAAAGCGCGCACCGCAGAAAATGATACCATACCAAAGCACCCCATCAAGAAGAGACGTACCCAACTCCCAACCAGAGACCAACACAGACATACACCCATATCCTAACCCAAACTCAACAAACACACAGAAACAAAAGGACGAACACTGCACAGAACGCAGCCATAAGCACACTAACCGGGGAAGGGGCCAAGCCCCACATCAGAACACTCACCAATTCCAGAAGATGAAGGACAACAGCTGGAGGAACCACTTCACCACCGCCGCAGGTGTGGGACAAGGGACGCTGAAGACCGCCAGGTCGCGGGCACTCCGCCGTTGCCCTCCCTACCCCTCCACGGGGGGCATTGGAGAGGCAGGAGGAAGAAGGACAGCAGCGGCAGCAGGGGGGGGGGGGTTCGGGAAATCAGGGTGGAGAGGTGATGGGGAGGCGGGGGGGGGGGCTGGCGCATTTCATTGGCTACAAGAACCATGGGGAGCACTGGAAAAGCATGAGGAAAAAGGGGGGGGCGGCAGCAGCAGCCACGGCAGCAGTGGGCAGGGGGAGATAAGGGGGAGGGGGGTGCTAGTGTGGTGGGGTGAGGAGCTGGGTAAATGAGTGGGGACGGTATGAGGACTCAAATAGTTTGCGCCGTGATCTGAAGTTGTCCGCAGTAACCTTGACGTTTTGAGCAGATTTTGGGATCGCCGTTTATTCATCTATACGGTAGAAAAAGTGATCAAAATACGCTAATTTGGACTGTGAAATGTATTTATTCAATTATTACTAATATTATTAATTTATGTATTTTATGTATTTATTTAATTTTATTATTCATTTAATTTATTTATTTTTATTTATTTATTTATTTTTTTATTATTATTTTTTTTTTTGCGCGTACGCCATAGACGGAGCGCTTCAAATGATGATATATTTTTATACTGCGGACACGTACGCATGCGGCGATACCACATATGTGTATGTTTGTAATATACAGTATTTTATGAATTATTATTATTTTTTTTTTTTTTTTATGGATGGGGAAAAGGGGGGTGAACCAAACATTTATTATTGAAAGGGTTAAATGATCTTTTTTTTTTTTTTTTTGCAATGCTATAGCTCCCATAGGAGCTATAACACTGCACACACTGATCCTGACACTGATCACTTGTCAGGTATTAACATGGCAACGATCAGTGCTATCACGGATTGATTGCTCAAGCCTGAATTTCAGGCTTGGAGCAATCAATCAACGAGTGGACGTGCAGGAGGCAGGTGAGTGACCCAGCTGATCGGGACATTGTGGTCCCGATCAGCCCGACTGAGCAGCCGGGATGCTTGTAACTTCACTTTCAGACGCGGCGATCAACTTTGATCGCCGCGTCTAAAGAGGTAATGCCGGACATCTGCCCGATCGGCGATGTCCGGCATTAGCATGGGTCCCGGTTGCTAAGAGCAACCGGGACCCAGCAGATATATTGCGCGCTCACCTTGTGAGTGCGCATTATATCTGGGGACGCGCAAATGGACATTAATAAACGTCCATTTGCGCATAGGGGGTTAAAACAGCCGCAGCCACCCAGGGGCCGCCACCATCAGCGACGAAGGGGACAACGGGGGGGGGGGGAGAGGAGACGGAGGGGACCGCAACAGGGAGCAAAAGGAGACGGAGGGACAAGGAGGGGGACAAGGAGGAAAGCAGAGCATGCTCATAAGGAGCATGCCAGAGGAAAGGCTCAAGGCACAGGCAGAGGAGAGGGCTTGGCCACGGGCAGGGAAGAGGGCCAAAGGAACGGGCGGGACCGGATCTCACAGGGACTATAGTGGGAAAGGAGCGCGGGACTGCGAGAGGTCCGCCAGCCTCCCGAAACCCGCCTCGGGCGCAACAGGAGGGGAGGCCAGCTCAGCCACAAGTGAGCATGCCAGCCCTCACCCTCCTGCTCCATCCGGGCCATAAGGTGGCAGATACATACTAACCAGCAGCCAAAACTCCGGGTCCTGGGCAGATTGAGGGGGGGAAGGAGGCACCACAGCTATAAATACCCAGGGGAGGGCCCCTGAAAGCCCGGGAAACTATTAGACCCCTGATTGGTGCACTCCTTCCCCCCCACCCATGGGACATGCCACTACAGTTACCAACAAGTTCTACAGGCGGGGGAGGGGGCTAAAAACCTTGCCTGTATTATTTCTTAACCCCTAAACTGCTCACCAGTCAGGGGGCAAGCTAGTTATGCACAGCTTGCCCCTCCATGACATATAATACCCCCTGTCATATACCCCTCATATATAATACCCCCTGTTCTGTGCCCCTCACATATAATGCCCCATGTCCTGTGCCCCTCATATGTAATACCCCCTGTCCTGTGCCCCTCACATATAATGCCCCCCTGTCCTGTGCCCCTCACATATAATGCCCCCTGTCCTGTGCCCCTCACATATAATGCCCCCCTGTTATGTGCCCCTTACTTATAATTTGCCCTTTTCTGTGCATGCACACCGCCCCCCCTCCCCCCCAAGTTTAAATAATTCCCCTGTACCATACGGCGCCCGAGCACCTTTCTCCAGCTGGAACATTTCTCACACGCTGCTCCGTTCTTGCAGTGTGACAGCTGCGGGGAGGTAATCTCCGGGCGCCAGCGCGATGATGGGACGTCATCGTGCCGGCCTGCCGTGGATGGCGTCCCCCGGGGTGCAACTTCTGGGGGGGGGGGGGGGGGGAGCATTAGGCAGGCAGCATTTTCCCCACATTAGGAAGGTAGCGGGTTCCCCACAATAGGAAGGTAGCGGTTTCCCCACATTAGGTAGTAGCAGGTTCCCCACATTATGTAGAAGCGGGTTCCCCACATTAGGTAGTAGCAGGCTCCCCACATTAGGTAGTAGCAGGCTCCCCACACTAGGTAGTAGCAGGTTCCCCACATTAGGTAGTAGCAGGTTCCCCACATTAGGATTAGCAGGTTCCCCACTTTAGGTAGTAGCAGGTTCCCCACATTAGGTAGTAGCAGGTTCCCCACATTATGTAGAAGCAGGTTCCCCACATCATGTAGAAGCAGGTTCCCCACATTAGGTAGTAGCAGGCTCCCCACATTAGGTAGTAGCAGGCTCCCCACACTAGGTAGTAGCAGGCTCCCCAAATTAGGTAGTAGCAGGTTCCCCACATTAGGTAGTAGCAGGCTCCCCACTTTCGGTAGTAGCAGGTTCCCCACATTAGGTAGTAGCAGGTTCCCCACATTATGTAGTAGCAGGTTCCCCACATTAGGTAGTAGCAGGCTCCCCACATTAGGTAGTAGCAGTTTCCCCACATTAGGTAGAAGCAGGTTCCCCACATTAGGTAGTAGCAGGTTCCCCACATTAGGAAGTAGCAGGCTCCCCACATTAGGTAGTAGCAGACTCCCCACATTAGGTAGTATCAGGCACCCCACATGAGGTAGTAGCAGTTTCCCTACATTCGGTAGTATTAGGTTCCCCATATTAGGTAGTAGCAGGCTCCCCACATTAGGTAGTAGCAGGCCCCCCACATTCAATAGTAGCAGGCTCCCCACATTAGGTAGTAGCAGGCTCCCCACATTAGGTAGTAGCAGGTTCCCCACATTAGGTAGTAGCAGGTTCCCCACATTAGGTAGTAGCAGGCTCCCCACATTAGGTAGTAGCAGGTTCCCCACATTAGGTGGTAGCAGGCTCCCCACATTAGGTAGTAGCAGGTTCCCCACATTAGGTAGTAGCAGGTTCCCAACATTAGGTAGTAGCAGGCTCCCCAAATTAGGTAGTAGCAGGCTCCCCACATTAGGTAGTAGCAGGCTCCCCACATTAGGTAGTAGCAGGCTCCCCACATTAGGTAGTAGCAGTTTCCCCACATTAGGTAGAAGCAGGTTCCCCACATTAGGTAGTAGCAGGTTCCCCCACATTAGGTAGTAGCAGGTTCCCCACATTAGGTAGTAGCAGGCTCCCCACATTAGGTAGTAGCAGGTTCCCCACATTAGGATGTAGCAGGCTCCCCACATTAGGTAGTAGCAGGTTCCCCACATTAGGTAGTAGCAGGTTCCCAACATTAGGTAGTAGCAGGCTCCCCAAATTAGGTAGAGGCAGGCTCCCCACATTAGGTAGTGGCAGGCTCCCCACATTAGGTAGTAGCAGTTTCCCCACATAAGGTAGAAGCAGGTTCCCCACATTAGGTAGTAGCAGGTTCCCCCACATTAGGTAGTAGCAGGTTCCCCACATTAGGTAGTAGCAGGTTCCCCACATTAGGTAGTAGCAGGCTCCCCACATTAGGTAGTAGCAGGTTCCCCACATTAGGTAGTAGCAGGTTCCCCACATTAGGTAGAAGCAGGTTCCCCACATTAGGTAGTAGCAGGTTCCACACATTAGGTAGTAGTAGGTTCCCTACATTAGGTAGTAGCAGGCTCCCCACATTAGGTAGTTGCAGGTTCCCCACATTAGGTAGAAGCAGGTTCCCCTCATTAGGTAGTAGCAGGTTCCACACATAAGGTAGTAGTAGGTTCCCTACATTAGGTAGTAGCAGGTTCCCCCACATTAGGTAGTAGCAGGCTCGCCACATTAGGTAGTAGCAGGCTCCCCACATTAGGTGGAAGCAGGCTCCCCACATTAGGTAGTAGCAGGCTCCCCACATTAGGTAGTAGCAGTTTCCCCACATTAGGTAGAAGCAGGTTCCCCACATTAGGTAGTAGCAGGTTCCTCACATTAGGTAGTATTAGGTTCCCCACATTAGGTAGTAGCAGGCTCCCCACATTAGGTAGTAGCAGGCTCCACACATTAGGTAGTAGCAGGTTCCCCACATTAGGTAGAAGCAGGTTCCCTACATTTGGTAGTAGCAGGCTCCCCACATTAGGTAGTAGCAGGCTCCCCACATTAGGTAGTAGCAGGTTCCCCCACATTAGGTAGTAGCAGGCTCCCCACATTAGGTAGTAGCAGGCCCTGTGTGAGGATCTTGCCGGAAGAGAAGTCTTCTCGCTGCTCTTATCCTGCTGTAGATCGTATCACTGACTGCTGCCATTCAGAGTATAGCATGATTTATTGCTGGGGGGAAGGATAGTTTGAACGAAAAGACTAGTACAGTGTAAGCTGCTGACAACACAGCATGCACACAGATAGTAAGAGCAATTGGCTGGCAGCCATTACACAGAGCCACACTGACTGCTGGGAGTTGTAGTCTGGGCTGCAAGCAAGATATAAGAATATTTAGGAGACAACAGGGGCCACAGGAGTTGGCAAAATCACAAGGATGACTACTGGGGACACAGAACAGGTTTTGTGGTGGCTTTGGGGCATTTTTGTTTTTCTTAACTTCCACGGAGCACCCCTTTAAAGTTGGTGATATTTGTCCTGGTAAACTTGGCTGAGGCCACTAGATGGTGGAATCCTATTTGCCTCCTTTGCCGTATCTCTAATTCAGCTCTGTGTATGGCAATCGCTACTCTGTTTTTCACTGGAATTTCCCTTGAAATTCTGTAAAAGCATAAAAACATACATATACACACTATAAATACACAACTATATTTGTTGTCTTGCAAGTAAATCAGATTGGCATCAGTAGTGTGTATAGAATAACATCTCATGCAGTGTGTTGGTCTTTCCTTCTACTCACTTAATGTAAATGAACTCGCATGAGTGAGTGACAACTCCCATAGCCGGAGGTAAGCGAATAATAGGTTAAGTGGAGAATGAGCGTCCTAAAGACCAATGCCTAGCACAGCACATGTCTGCCATCATGAAATAGTGACAGGCAAATCAGCATCAATAAAGAACAATTCACTCTCAGTTATATAGCTGTATAAAAATCCCTGAAAGTACCATGCCTACTTATTGGCTTATGCAGGAAAGAGAAATGCCAAGGACTGAAATCACAGTTATGACTTTTTGCTGCTGCCAACTTATGGCAAGGCCAAGCTAATAAAGGGTACAAAACAATAAGACGTAGTTTTGTTATTGCTGGTTGTCAAGATGCGTCTGAATGAGCACCAATAAATGTTCCCTAGAGGCAAAAGTCCTAGGCTAACAATTTAACCAAAGAAGAGAAAAAAGAAAGCGCATATAGGGAAAAAAATACATTTTAATAACACATAGTACATGACATACATGCAAATATAAAATATACAAAAAAAATAAATAAAAAGAATTCAGGAAAAATAACCTATTAAGTCAAGATGGAAAAGATGGAATCCCATGTATTATACAAATACTAGTCCTAGTGAGCACGTGAATCGGGTGTAGGACATTTGTGGTGGATGCTACATTGCTACAGGCAGGTGCTCTATGCAGTAATTATTCTACCATGTTACATTGCTTTGTGTAGCTACTTTTGACCATATACGTACGTGTTTTATATGATATAACTGAGACACAGGTTTTTTTATGACCAGTTGCTCCATACATACATATAGGTGCAGGAGCTGTATACATTGTGTTATGTTATGCGCTCCGGCCGCACACGTTACCTGCTGCTGCCAGCGGGGCTGGAACTCGCATCGCGGGATGCGCCCGCATGCGAGCCCCAGTCCGTCCCTAGGGAGCACCTTAGACTCCGCTCCCTAGTACAGCCACCGGGGTTCCTGTCTTCTGAAACATGAGTGTTACACTAAGATCCGGTCATGGATGCCGCTGAGGTACCCCTACCTGAAGTCGCAGATCTTCCCTCCGTTGTGATACATCAGTCGCAGCAGTTGGCCCGACAGGCGCAGCAACTTTCTCAATTTTCTGCTATGATGCAACAGCTTTTGGCAATACAACAGCAGCAGGTAATGCAACCTGGTCCACTCCCACCACCGCTTCCTGCAGTGTCTTCTGGCTCCCAGCTACATCTGCCATTACCTTCCAAGTATGATGGGGATTCCAAGTCATGCAGAGGCTTGGTTACACAGTGATTCATGCACTTGGAGCTCATGTCTGAACAGTTTTCGACGGAACATGCTAAGGTGGCCTTTGTCATTAGTCTGCTGTCCGGAAAAGCACTGGCCTGGGCTACACCCCTTTAGGACTATGGTGATCCAGTATCCTCCAATTTGTCGGCCTTCTTGGCAGAATTTCGCAGTGTCTTTGAGGAACCCACACGTGCCTCTTCTGCTGATACGGGTTTGCTGAACCTATGTCAAGGGAATTCTTCTGTTGGTGACTACGCAGCTCAATTCCGCACTCTTGCCACTAAAACTTGCCACTAAAACTTGCAAAAAAGGACTGTCAAGCAGGATTAAAAATGCCCTCGCAGCTCGTGATCCTCCATCCTCTTTGTCTGAACTTATCCACTTGGTCACTCTCATTGATGTGCATTTTGCTGAGAGACTGGAAGAACTGTGCTTAGAGAGGGAACCTCCCCGAACACATAGATATCCTCGCCTAGCACTCGTGTTTCAACGTCCATCTCTTCCAGCGCCTCTTCCTGCGCCTCTTGCCGAAGAGGCTATGCAAGTGGATCGTTTTTGTCTTGCGCAACAGGAGAGGTCTCTGCCTCTACATCGTCCTTACGACTGCCCTATAGATCTTCTGCCAGGTACCACTCCTCCTCGTGGAAGGATATACCCTCTATCGTTTCCTGAGACCAAAGCCATGGCTGAGTATATCCAGGAGAATCTCCAAAAGGGATTTATCCGTAAGTCCTCTTCTCCTGCTGGAGCTGGTTTCTTCTTTGTTGGTAAGAAGGGTGGCTCACACCATCCATGCATTGACTACAGGGGACTTAACAAAATCACGGTCAAGAACCGTTACCCTCTACCTCTTATCTCATAACTTAGTGACCGTCTACGTAATGCCAAGGTCTTCTCCAAGTTGGACTTGCATGGAGCGTATAACCACATTCTTATCTGCAAGGGAGATGAATAGAAAACGGCATTCAATACTCGTGATGGACATTTTGAGTACCTCGTAATGCCTTTTGGTCTCTGCAGTGCTCCAGCCGTTTTTCAAGAGTTTGTCAATGATATCTTTCGTGATCTTCTCTACACCTGTGTTGTCGTATACCTAGATGACATCCTGATCTTCTCTTCCAACCTAGAGGAGCATCGTACTCATGTTCGTCTGATTCTTCAGCGGCTACTGATGAATCATCTCTACGTCAAACTGGAGAAATGCCTGTTTGAGAAATCTAGTCTTCCGTTTCTTGGCTACATTATCTCTCATCAGGGCCTGCAGATGGATCCAGATAAATTGTCTGCAGTATTGGAATGGCCTCGTCCTTCTGACCTACGTGCTATTCAATGCTTTCTGGGATTCGCAAACTATTATAGTCAATTTATCCCACATTTTTCATCCTTGGTTGCTCCAATTGTGGCTCTTACTAAGAAGGGATCTAATCATAAGTCTTGGCCTCAAGAGGCTGAAGAGGCCTTCTCCCGTTTAAAGTCTGCGTTTGCCTCTGCTCCCATGCTTACAAGACCTGATCCGGAGAGGCAATTTGCTTTGGAGGTTGATGCCTCATCTATAGGAGCGGGTGCTAATCTTACTCAGAAAAACACCAAGGGCAAGACTGTTACTTGTGGATGCTTCTCCAAGACCTCTCCTGCTGAGAGGAATTACTCCATTCGAGATTGTGAACTCCTCGTTATCAAGCTAGCTTTGGAGGAATGGCGACATTTATTGGAAGGTTCTTCTCATGCATTCAGCATCTTCTCCGACCATAATCTCCCATTCCTTCAGTCAGCTCAGCGTTTGAACCCCCGCCAGGCAACGAGGTCACTTTTCTTTTCTAGGTTCAACTTCTTAATTTACTTCCATCCAGCAGACAACAACATCAGGGCTGATGCTCTCTCCAGGTCCTCTGACGTCATTGGTTTGGACTCCACGCCTAGGCATATTATTCCTCCTAACCATTTGATTCCTGCCACTCCTGCCGAGATTCAGCAAATTTCTCCAGGAAAATTCTTTGTGCCTGCCAGATTGAGACGCAAGGTCCTGAAATGGGGTCATTCTTCCTTCACAGCAGGATATCCTGGAATACGCAAGACTCTACTTTTTATCTCCCAGCACTACTGGTGGCCCCATCTTGAATGTGATGTTTCCAATTTTGTTCGTTCCTGTGAAACTTGTGCCCGTGACAAAACTCCTCGACAGAGACCTGCAGGACTCTTGCAGCCTTTACCCATCTCATAATAACACTGTCATCTGGGTCGTTGTAGATCGGTTTTCCAAGATGGCTCATTTCATTCCTCTACCAGGTCTTTCTTCTGCCCCACAGCTGGCAAAGTACTTATTGTTGCATGTCTTTCGTTTACATGGTCTTCCTCAGCATATCGTTTCGGATCGAGGTGTGCAGTTTGTCTCTAAGTTCTGGCGAGCCCTTTGTAACTGTCTGGACATCAATCTGGACTTCTCCTCGGCCTACCACCCTCAGTCCAATGGTCAGGTGGAGAGGGTTAATCAAATCCTAGAGACTTATCTTCGGCATTTTGTTTCAGCTCGCCAAGACGATTGGGTTGACCTTCTCCCCTGGGCTGAATTCTCATACAATCATAAGAATTCCGAGTCCACGAGGTCGTCCCCCTTTTTTATTGTCTACGGACTTCATCTCCGTCCTCCTCTTCCTCTCCCAGTTTCCTCCAGTGTGACTGCTGTTGATGAGGTGGTCCATGACTTCTCCACCATCTGTCAACAGACCCGACAGTCGTTATCCCAGTCTTCTTCACGCATGAAGGCGCAAGCGGATAAAAGTAGAAGACCTCCTCCGTCCTTCTCTCCTGGTGACTTGGAGTGGCTTTAATTCAAGTACATCCACTTCAAGATTCCCTGTTACAAGCTCGGTCCTCGCTTCCTTGATCCCTTCCAGATTCTACAAAAAATCAACCCTGTATCCTACAAACTCCATCTTCCACGTCTCTCTCCTCAAGCCTCTTGTCATAAACCGGTTTTCTCAGAAGAATCTTGTCCCCACACCGTTCTCTGGCTCTTCTGACATCTTCAAGGTTAAAGAGATTCTTGCTACAAAAACTGTTAGAGGTAAATAATTTTTTTGGTCAACTGGGAGGGTTACAGTACTGAGGAGAGATCTTGGGAGCCTGAGGAGAGTATCCTGGACCATGACCTTATCAGGAGTTTTCTGACTTGTAAAAGGAGCGGAAGACCCAAGGGGGGGGGGGGTTACTGTTACGTTATGCACTCCGTCCGCACACGCTGGCCGTGAGCGCATGGTCCTGTTACCTGCTGCTGCCAGCGGGTCTGGGACTCGCATAGCGGAACGCGCCCACATGCGAGCCCCAGTCTATCACTCACCTGGTGCTTCTCCTGCCCCAGCCTCTGCCTCTCTTCTCCGGCGCATGTGTCCCCATTCCCTAGGGCGCACGCGAGCGCACCGGAGCTTTAAGATTTAAAGAGCCAGTGCGCTCATTAGTGTAATTCACCTGTGGCTCATTGATAAATTCCTCCACCCTCCTCACTCCCCTGCTGGATCTTTGTTGCCTTGAGCCTGAGAGAACGCATTCCTGTTATTGCCTTGACGTGTATCTGATCCTTTGCTCCGTGACCTGACTTTGCTCCTCTGCCACCTGCCTACCGAACTCCTGCTACATCCTGAGTACGCTACTGTGCCACCTGCCCTGACCTTCTGCTACCCTGACTATGAGCTGTCTTATCCCTCCTGTGCTTCGCATCTCCTCAGCCACCTGCTTTGCGGCAGGCTCTGGTGAAAACCAGTGGCACCTTAGATGCCTCTCTCTGGTACGGTCCGAGTCATCTGCCACACAGGTCCAGCGGATCCACATCCGACGGGGTTCCTGTATTCTGAAACGAGAGTGTTACACATTGTCTGATATATGTGGGTCCCACCTTCTCATCTTATCATGAACAAGGGCTCCCTGGCTCTAATCAGCCTGCTATCGGCAGTGTGAGGTGATCGGGATGCCAAAAACAGCTGATCCGGATGATAAACAAATTTTTCGTAGCTTCCATAGATGTTAACAGGAGTTATGTAAAAAGCGTAGCACCTCAAACTGTTTCGCAAACTCAGTTTGATTCCTTGCAGAAATTTCATTCAGATTTCAAGAACAGTTTGTCAATCATAGAAATGTATCCGGCCACTGGGACCCCCGCAATCACCGACCCATGACCTCAACCTTCTGAACACTTATGTTTAGAAAAGTGGCTGTTTAAAGGGTAGCTCCCACCATCCTATATATTTTTTTCTGTCCCTGCTGTTAAGCAACATCCTCTCATTCGCAGCGCCCCGGTCAGACCTGCTGACCGGGTGCGCTGCAATATCACTCCCATCCGGGATGCGATTCGCGACGCAGGAGGCGCCCGCTCGCGATGCGCATCCCGGCTCCCGTACCTGACCCGTTCCCCGTCTGTCTTGTCCCGACGCGCGCGGCCCCGCTCCTTAGGGTGCGCGCGTGCCGGGTCTCTGCAATTTAAAGGGCCACTGTGCCACTGATTGGCGCAGCAGGCCTAATCAGTGTTATCACCTGTGCACTCCCTACTTATACCTCACTTCCCCTGCACTCCCTCGCCAGATCTTGTTGCCATTGTGCCAGTGAAAGCGTTCCCTTGTGTGTTCCTAGCCTGTGTTCCAGACCTCCTGCCGTTGCCCCTGACTACTATCCTTGCTGCCTGCCCTGACCTTCTGCTACGTCCGACCTTGCTCTTGTCTACTCCCTTGTACCGCGCTTATCTTCAGCAGTCAGAGAGGTTGAGCCATTGCTGGTGGATACGACCTGGTTGCTACCGCCGCTGCAAGACCATCCCGCTTTGAGGCGGGCTCTGGTGAATACCAGTAGCAACTTAGAACCGGTCCACCAACACGGTCCACGCCAATCCCTCTCTGGCACAGAGGATCCACCTCCAGCCAGCCGAATCGTGACAGTAGATCCGGCCATGGATCCCGCTGAAGTCCCGCTGCCAGTTGTCGCCGACCTCACCACGGTGGTCGCCCAGCAGTCGCAACAGATAGCGCAACAAGGCCACCAGCTGTCTCAACTGACCGTGATGCTACAGCAGCTATTACCACAGCTCCAGCAATCTTCTCCTCCGCCAGCTCCTGCACCTCCTCCGCAGCGAGTGGCCACTTCCAGCCTTCGATTATCCTTGCCGGATAAATTTGATGGGGACTCTAAGTTTTGCCGTGGCTTTCTTTCGCAATGTTCCCTGCACTTGGAGATGATGTCGGACCAGTTTCCTACTGAAAGGTCTAAGGTGGCTTTCGTAGTCAGCCTTCTGTCTGGGAAAGCTCTGTCATGGGCCACACCACTCTGGGACCGCAATGACCCTGTCACTGCCTCTGTACACTCCTTCTTCACGGAGATTCGAAGTGTCTTTGAGGAACCTGCCCGAGCCTCTTCTGCTGAGACTGCCCTGCTGAACCTGGTCCAGGGTAATTCTTCTGTTGGCGAGTACGCCATCCAATTCCGTACTCTTGCCTCCGAATTATCCTGGAATAACGAGGCCCTCTGCGCGACCTTTAAAAAAGGCCTATCCAGTAACATTAAAGATGTGCTGGCCGCACGAGAAATTCCTGCTAACCTGCATGAACTTATTCATCTTGCCACCCGCAGTGACATGCGTTTCTCCGAAAGGCGTCAGGAGCTCCGCCAGGATATGGACTTTGTTCGGACGAGGCGGTTTCTCTCCCCGGCTCCTCTCTCCTCTGGTCCTCTGCAATCCGTTCCTGTGCCTCCCGCCGTGGAGGCTATGCAAGTTGACCGATCTCGCTTGACACCTCAAGAGAGGACACGACGCCGCATGGAGAATCTTTGCCTGTACTGTGTCGGTACCGAACATTTCTTGAAGGATTGTCCTATCCGTCCTCCCCGCCTGGAAAGACGTACGCTGACTCCGCACAAAGGTGAGACAGCTCTTGTTGTGAGCTCTGCTTCTCCACGTCTTACTGTGCCTGTGCGGATGTCTTCTTCTACCTTCTCCTTCTCTGCTATGGCCTTCTTGGATTCCGGATCTGCAGGAAATTTTATTTTGGCCTCTCTCATCAACAGGTTCAACATCCCGGTGACCAGTCTCGCCAGACCCCTCTACATCAATTCTGTTAACAATGAAAGATTGGACTGTACCGTGCGTTACCGCACGGAACCTCTCCTAATGTGCATCGGACCCCATCACGAAAAAATTGAATTTTTGGTCCTCTCTAACTGCACTTCAGAAATTCTTCTTGGATTACCGTGGCTTCAACGCCATTCCCCAACCCTTGATTGGTCCACAGGAGAAATCAAGAACTGGGGTACTTCTTGTCACAAGGACTGTCTTAAACCGGTTCCCAGTACTCTCAGTCGTGACCCTCTGGTTCCCCCGGTATCTGGTCTTCCTAAGGCCTATCTGGATTATGCTGATGTTTTTTGCAAAAAGCAAGCAGAGACTTTGCCTCCTCACAGGCCTTATGACTGTCCTATTGACCTCCTCCCTGGTACTACTCCACCCCGGGGCAGAATCTATCCTCTGTCTGCTCCAGAAACTCAAGCCATATCGGAGTACATCTAGGAGAATTTAAAAAAGGGGTTTATCCGCAAGTCCTCCTCTCCTGCCGGAGCTGGATTTTTTTTTTGTGTCCAAAAAGGATGGCTCCCTACGCCCTTGCATTGATTACCGCGGACTTAATAAAATCACGGTAAAAAAAACGCTACCCCTTACCTCTTATCTCGGAACTCTTTGATCGCCTACAAGGCGCCCACATCTTTACCAAACTGGACTTAAGAGGTGCTTATAATCTCATCCGCATCAGGGAGGGGGATGAATGGAAGACTGCATTTAACACCAGATATGGACATTTTGAGTATCTGGTCATGCCCTTTGGCCTGTGCAACGCCCCTGCTGTCTTCCAAGACTATGTTAATGAAATTTTTCGTGATCTCCTATATACCTGTGTTGTTGTTTACCTGGACGATATTCAGATTTTTTCTGCCAACTTAGAAGAACACCTCCAGCATGTCCGCATGGTTCTTCAGAGACTTCGGGACAATCAACTTTATGCCAAAATGGAAAAATGTCTCTTTGAATGTCAATCTCTTTCTTTCCTAGGATACTTGGTCTCTGGCCAGGGACTACAAATGGACCCAGATAAACTATCTGCCGTGTTAGATTGGCCACGCCCCTCCGGACTCCGTGCTATCCAACGTTTTTTGGGGTTCGCCAATTATTACAGACAATTCATTCCACACTTCTCCACTATTGTGGCCCCTATCGTGGCTTTGATCAAGAAAAATGCCAATCCTAAGTCCTGGTCTCCCCAAGCGGAAGACGCATTTAAACATCTCAAGTCTGCCTTTTCTTCTGCTCCCGTGCTCTCCAGACCTGACCCATCTAAACCCTTTCTATTGGAGGTGGATGCCTCCTCAGTGGGAGCTGGAGCAGTTCTTCTACAAAAAAATTCTTCCGGGCATGCTGTTACTTGTGGGTTTTTTTCTAGGACCTTCTCTCCGGCGGAGAAAAACTACTCCATTGGTGATCGAGAACTACTGGCCATTAAATTGGCGCTTGAGGAATGGAGGCACCTGCTGGAGGGATCAAAATATCCAGTTATTATATACACTGATCACAAGAATCTCTCCTATCTCCAGTCTGCCCAACGACTGAACCCTCGCCAGGCTAGGTGGTCGTTGTTCTTTGCCGGTTTTAACTTTGAAATCCATTTCGCCCTGCTGACAAGAACATTAGGGCCGATGCCCTCTCTCGTTCTTCTGATGCCTCTGAAGTAGAGGCCTCTCCGCAACACATCATTCCTCCGGACTGTCTGATCTCCACTTCTCCAGCTTCCATCAGGCAAACTCCTCCAGGGAAGACCTTCGTTTCTCCACGCCAGCGTCTCGGGATTCTCAAATGGGGACACTCCTACCAGCTCGCAGTCCATGCGGGCATCAAAATATCCTTTCAACTCATCTCTCGATTTTATTGGTGGCCGACTCTGGAGACTGATGTTGTTGATTTCGTGCGGGCCTGTACTGTCTGTGCCCGACTCCTCGCCAGAAGCCTGCTGGTCTCCTTCATCCTCTGCCTGTTCCTGAACAGCCTTGGTCATAGATTGGTATGGACTTTATTACGGACTTGCCCTCATCCCGTGGCAACACCGTTGTTTGGGTGGTCGTTGATCGATTCTCCAAGATGGCACATTTTATTCCTCTTCCTGGCCTTCCTTCAGCGCCTCAGTTGGCAAAGCAATTTTTTATTCACATTTTTCGCCTTCACGGTTTGCCCACGCATATCGTCTCGGATAGAGGCGTCCAATTCATGTCGAAATTCTGGAGGGCCCTCTGTAAACAGCTCAAGATCAAATTAAACTTCTCTTCTTCTTATCATCCCCAATCCAATGGGCAAGTAGAAAGAATTAATCAGGTCCTGGGTGACTATTTACGGCATTTTGTTTCCTCCCGCCAGGATGACTGGGCAGATCTTCTACCATGGGCCGAATTCTCATACAACTTCAGAGTCTCCGAATCTTCTGCTAAATCCCCATTTTTCGTGGTGTACGGCCGTCACCCTCTTCCCCCCCTCCCTACTCCCTTGCCCTCTGGTTTCCCGCTGTGGATGAAGTGACTCGTGATCTTTCCACCATATGGAAAGAGACCCAAAATTCTCTTTTAAATGCTTCATCCCGGATGAAAAGATTTGCCGATAAAAAAAGAAGAACTCCCCCCATTTTTGCTCCCGGAGACAAGGTATGGCTCTGGATGTCCGCTTTCATGTCCCCAGTTACAAACTGGGACCACGCTATCTTGGTCCTTTCAAAATCTTGTGCCAGATTAACCCTGTCTCTTACAAACTCCTTCTTCCTCCTTCTCTCCGTATTCCCAATGCCTTCCATGTCTCTCTCCTTAAACCACTCATCCTTAACCGCTTCTCTCCCAAAGTTGTTTCTCCCACTCCTGTTTCCGGTTCGTCTGACGTCTTCTCTGTGAAGGAGATTCTGGCCTCCAAGATTGTCAGAGGTAAAAAAAAAATTCTGGTGGATTGGGAGAACTGTGGCCCAGAGGAGAGATCTTGGGAACCTGAGGACAACATCCTAGACAAAAGTCTTATCCTCAGGTTCTCAGGCTCCAAGAAGAGGGGGAGACCCAAGGGGGGGGGGGTACTGTTACGCCGAGCGCTCCTGGTCCCCGCTCCTCCCCGGAGCGCTCGCAACATCCTCTCATTCGAAGCGCCCCGGTCAGACCTGCTGACCGGGTGCGCTGCAATATCACTCCCAGCCGGGATGCGATTCGCGACGCAGGAGGCGCCCGCTCGGGATGCGCATCCCGGCTCCCGTACCTGACCCGTTCCCCGTCTGTCTTGTCCCGGCGCGCGCAGGCCCCGCTCCTTAGTGCGCGCGCGCGCCTGGTCTCTGCAATTTAAAGGGCCACTGCGCCACTGATTGGCGCAGCAGGCCTAATCAGTGTTATCACCTGTGCACTCCCTACTTATACCTCACTTCCCCTGCACTCCCACGCCGGATCTTGTTGCCATTGTGTCAGTGAAAGCGTTCCCTTGTGTGTTCCTAGCCTGTGTTCCAGACCTCCTGCCGTTGCCCCTGACTACGATCCTTGCTGCCTGCCCTGACCTTCTGCTACGTCCGACCTTGCTCTTGTCTACTCCCTTGTACCGCGCTTATCTTCAGCAGTCAGAGAGGTTGAGCCGTTGCTGGTGGATACGACCTGGTTGCTACCGCCGCTGCAAGACCATCCCGCTTTGCGGCGGGCTCTGGTGAATACCAGTAGCAACTTAGAACCGGTCCACCAACACGGTCCACGCCAATCCCTCTCTGGCACAGAGGATCCACCTCCAGCCAGCCGAATCGTGACACCTGCCTATTGCCAATCTATCCCTAACCCCCTCCCTGCTTTTAATTTTTCTTTTTATTGTATTAAAAATAACTTTTTGTCTGTCTGGTAGTGTGCTCGCTACCAGGCAGACTTCCCCAGCAGGCACCACGTCACTGATGCCTGCTGGGGACAACACTTCCGCCCTTAGTTTATCTACACAGGGTGCATCCAGCTGTTTCACCACTACAAATCCCAGCTTGCCCTGACATCTATTGGCTGTCAGGGCATGTTGGGAGTTGTAGTAGTGAAACAGCTGGAGGCACCCTGTGTAGATAAACTATAAGTTAGTGCCATACGGCACTACGGCGCTAGCCCATTACCTCCGTCAAACCCCCATACCCCGTTCCCTCCATCACCCCGTTCCCTCCATCACAACCCCCCCCCCCCCCCGCCTGCATATCCTATTCCCTCCATCACAAACCCCCCCACCCCGCATACCCCGTTCCCTCCGTTCTGATACCTGCAGAGTCCGGCAGCGGGCGTGCAGGGACAGCGGCGGCGACGACATGTGCGGGAGGAGAGGCCTCCCAGCCAGTGGCCAGGCAGCCAATGCACTCGCTCCCGCCTGTCTTATTGACAGGCAGGGAGTGAGAGCAGCCTAAATGAAAAAGGACTGATTGCCAGGCCAAAATCAGTCCTTTTTCAGGCGTGACGTCATGCCAGGCTGCAGCCGGCCATTAGGAGGGTGACCCCTAGTGGCCGGTTTTTAAACGTAAATTTCACCCTGATAATCCCCCAAAAAATAATGACAATATATTAGAGATATGTTGTAGTACATAAGTACTACAACATATCAAAAAATAAAGTTGGTGACACTGCCCATTTAAGGCTGTGGTCGGCCGTGGATGTCATGTCCCATTAACCCCTTAAGGGGACGTACCGGTACGTCCTTGGTCCTGCTCCCGTGATATAACGCGGGGTTACACGGTAACCCCACATCATATCACGGCGGGCCCGGCGCCGTACGCTATCAACCCTTTAGCCGCACGCTCAGAGCTGAGCCACGTGGCTAAAAGTGAAAGTAAAAACTGCCGGTTAGCTCAGTGGGCTGTTCGGGATAGCCGCGGCATCCCGAACAGCTTGCAGGACAGCTGGAGGGTCCCTACCTGCCTCCTCGCTGTCCGATCGCCGAATGACTGCTCAGTGCCTGAGATCCAGGCATGAGCAGTCAAGCGGCAGAATCATCGATCACTGGTTTCTTATGAGAAACCAGTGATCAATGTAAAAGATCAGTGTGTGCAGTGTTATAGGTCCCTATGGGAGCTATAACACTGCAAAAAAAAAGTGGAAAAAAAAGTGAATAAAGATCATTTAACCCCTTCCCTATTAAAAGTTTGAATCACATCCCTTTTCCCATAAAAAAAAAAAAACACAGTGTAAATAAAAATAAAAATGAACATATGTGGTATCGCCGCGAGCGGAAATGTCTGAATTATAAAAATATATTGTTAATTAAACCGCACGGTCAATGGCAGTGTGTGTAGTGTTATAGGTCCCTATGGGAGCTATAACACTGCAAAAAAAAGTGGAAAAAAAGGGAATAAATATCATTTAACCCCTTCCCTATTAAAAGTTTGAATCACCCCCATTTTCCCATAAAAAGAAAAAACACAGTATAAATAAAAATAAACATATATGGTATCGCCGTGTGCGGAAATGTCCGAATTATAAAAATATATCGTTAATTAAACCGCACGGTCAATGGCGTGCGCGCAAAAAAATTCCAAAGTCCAAAATAGCGCATTTTTGGTCACTTTTTAAATCATGAAAAAATGAATAAAAAGTCTATAAAGATCTATAAGTCCTATCAATGCAGAAATGGTGCGGTTAAAAACTTCAGATCACGGCGCAAAAAATGAGCCCTCATACCGCACCATACACGGAAAAATAAAAAAGTTATAGGGGTCAGAAGATGACAATTTTAAATGTATTCATTTTCCTGCATGAAGTTATGATTTTTTCCAGAAGTACAACAAAATCAAACCTATATAAGTAGGGTATCATTTTAACCGTATGGACCTACAGAATAAATATAAGGTGTCATTTTTACCGAAAAATGTACTACGTAGAAACGGGCACACCGTAGATTTTTGGGCACAATGACTGACGTCATTACAAAGTAGAATTGGTGCCGCAAAAAATAAGCCATCATATGGATTTTTAGGTGCAAAATTGAAAGAGTTATGATTTTTTAAAGGCAAGGAGCAAAAAACGAAAATGCAAAAACGGAAAACCCCCCGGTCCTTAACCCCTTAAGGACGCAGGACGTAAATGTACGTCCTGGTGAGGTGGTACTTAACGCACCAGGACGTACATTTACGTCCTAATCATAACCGCGGGCATCGGAGCGATGCCCGTGTCATGCGCGGCTGATCCCGGCTGCTGATCGCAGCCAGGGACCCGCCGGCAATGGCCGACGCCCGCGATCTCGCGGGCGTCCGCCATTAACCCCTCAGGTGCCGGGATCAATACAGATCCCGGCATCTGCGGCAGTTCGCGATTAAAATGAACGATCGGATCGCCCGCAGCGCTGCTGCGGGGATCCGATCATTCATAACGCCGCACGGAGGTCCCCTCTCCTTCCTCCGTGCGGCTCCCGGCGTCTCCTGCTCTGGTCTGTGATCGAGCAGACCAGAGCAGGAGATGACCGATAATACTGATCTGTTCTATGTCCTATACATAGAACAGATCAGTATTAGCAATCATGGTATTGCTATGAATAGTCCCCTATGGGGACTATTCAAGTGTAAAAAAAAATGTAAAAAAATGTAAAAGTAAAAGTAAAAAAAAAGTGAAAAATCCCATCCCCCAATAAAAAAGTAAAACGTCAGTTTTTTCCTATTTTACCCCCAAAAAGCGTAAAAAACATTTTTTATAGACATATTTGGTATCGCCGCGTGCGTAAATGTCCGAACTATTAAAATAAAATGTTAATGATCCCCTACGGTGAACGGCGTGAACGAAAAAAAAATTTAAAAGTCCAAAATTCCTACTTTTTTAATACATTTTATTTAAAAAAAAATTATAAAAAATGTATTAAAAGTTTTTTATATGCAAATGTGGTATCAAAAAAAAGTACAGATCATGGCGCAAAAAATGAGCCCCCATACCGCCGCTTATACGGAAAAATAAAAAAGTTATAGGTCATCAAAATAAAGGGATTATAAACGTACTAATTTGGTTAAAAAGTTTGTGATTTTTTTTAAGCGCAACAATAATATAAAAGTATATAATAATGGGTATCATTTTAATCGTATTGACCCCCAGAATAAAGAACACATGTCATTTTTACCAGAAATTGTAAGGCGTGAAAACAAAACCTTCCAAAATTAGCAAAATTGCGTTTTTCGTTTTAATTTCCCCACAAAAATAGTGTTTTTTGGTTGCGCCATACATTTTATGATATAATGAGTGATGTCATTACAAAGAACAACTGGTCGCGCAAAAAACAAGCCCTCATACTAGTCTGTGGATGAAAATATAAAAGAGTTATGATTTTTAGAAGGCGAGGAGGAAAAAATGAAAACGTAAAAATTAAATTGTCTGAGTCCTTAAGGCCAAAATGGGCTGAGTCCTTAAGGGGTTAAGGGGTTAAGGGGTTAATATCTATCAAAGATATATGGTGGGGGCATGATGGCTGTCATTGCTTGTAATCCATCACGAGTGAATTTCGCTTGGTGTATGCAGATTACTGGGGTGCCGGGCTGGAGATTGCAGAGGGTCCCAGTGGCCCGGCAGTCAGACATCTTATCCCCTATCTTTTGGACAGGGGATGAGATGTCTAGGGACTGAGTACCCCTTTAAAGATAAATGGGATGATTAGTATTTAAGAGTGACTTAAATAAGTAAAAAGAAAGAGGTGCCTCATCTCTGGGCTTCATGCCAGTATACAGTGAACTCATCATATTTATGCTGAGAAGTAGATAGAATGCTAGACGGTTATCATATATTTTATATTAACCATTTCTATGGAGACTAAGGAGATCCCCCGTAATGGCTAATAAGATTGTATGAAAAGTAAATTGTGGGTTGTTATGTGAGTCCCACAGGGCAGAGAATTGTG